>NC_083403.1:2384645-2677145 GCF_020745735.1 Hemiscyllium ocellatum | reverse complement strand
TGTGAATGAATGGCACAGTAACCTCTGACCCCTGGCAGCCAGAAAGGCTGAGCCTTCACTCCTTCATCACCGGCCAGGAGGTGGAGGAGCTGGAGCCGGTGTCGGTGTTGGAGCCAGTGTCGGTGTTGGAGCCAGTGTCGGTGTTGGAGCTGGAGCCAGTGTCAGTGTTGGAGCCAGTGTCGGTGTTGGAGCTGGAGCCGGTGTTGGAGCCAGTGTCGGTGTTGGAGCTGGAGCCGGTGTTGGAGCCAGTGTCGGTGTTGGAGCTGGAGCCAGTGTCAGTGTTGGAGCCAGTGTCGGTGTTGGAGCTGGAGCCGGTGTTGGAGCTGGAGCCGGTGTTGGAGCTGGAGCCGGTGTTGGAGCCGGTGTCGGTGTTGGAGCCGGTGTCGGTGTTGGAGCCGGTGTCGGTGTTGGAGCCGGTGTCGGTGTTGGAGCTGGAGCCGGTGTTGGAGCTGGAGCCGGTGTTGGAGCCGGTGTCGGTGTTGGAGCTGGAGCCGGTGTTGGAGCTGGAGCCGGTGTTGGAGCTGGAGCCGGTGTTGGAGCCGGTGTCGGTGTTGGAGCCGGTGTCGGTGTTGGAGCTGGAGCCGGTGTTGGAGCTGGAGTCGGTGTTGGAGCTGGAGTCGGTGTTGGAGCCGGTGTCGGTGTTGGAGCCGGTGTCGGTGTTGGAGCTGGAGCCGGTGTTGGAGCTGGAGCCGGTGTTGGAGCCGGTGTCGGTGTTGGAGCTGGAGTCGGTGTTGGAGCTGGAGCCGGTGTTGGGCTGGGGTGGACAGAGTTACACATCACACACCAGGGTATAGACAACAGGTTTAATTGGAAGCACGAGCTTTCAGAGCGACGCTCCTTCATCAGGTGGGAGTGGAGGACACAATTGTAAGACACAGAATTTATAGCAAAAGTTTACAGTGTGATGTAACTGAAATTATAGATTGACAAATACCTGGGTTGTCTGAATTTATGTAAAACTCCGTTATCTCACTTATTAGATTAGAATCAACCTAAACATCAGATCATAGACAGAGAACACAGGGGGCTAACACCTTCAACATATTGTCTAACTATCACCATTGTTAACAGCTAACCCGAGAATGCAACTTTTAAAAAAAAGGTTATGTAATTTACACATGAAAGAAGTGAAACTATCACTGTGTTCTAACAGATGTAAGGCTTAACAGACAATCAATTTGTCAACGTATAATTTCAGTTACATCACACTGTAAATGTTTGCTATAAATTCTGTGCTAGGATTGAGCCCTCCACTATCACCTGATGAAGGAGCGACGCTCCGAAAGCGAGTGTGCTTCCAATTAAACCTGTTGGGACTATAACCTGATGTTGTGGTTTAGCTCCCTCTCCCAGTCTATGTCACTCTCTGTGTCTGTGTCACTCTCTCATAGTGTGTGTCTCCCTCTCTCTCTCTCCGTCTGTGCCCCTCCCCACACCCCCAAACCCCCACACCCCCAGGTTTACTCACCCTGGCCACTCTCTCCCAGGCTCTGTCTCCCCATGTCCTGCACATGACTAAGCACACAGCCCAGAAGCCTCACTCTGTAAGGACAGTATCTCATGAGTTGAAGTTCCTCATTTGCTGGGGAATATCTGAGTAATGTTAGCTCCACCGTTATTTTCACAGCCTCAGCTCTCCTCACTTCCACAGTGTACATCGCCTCCCAGTCAGGAAAGGCAGAGACGGCAGACTCTCACACACTCTCGGGGACGATACCCACCCAATCAGCAACTGCAATCCTCCCGGTTACTGCAGCTCAGGGCCACAGCGAAACCTCCTCGACTCGTTCAAACCGAAACTGCAGCTCCCTCTACACCATCCCCCATCAAACACTCCCAGGACAGGGACAGCACAGGGTCTGATACAGAGTAAAGCTCCCTCTACACTGTCCTCCATCAAACACTCCCCCAGGACAGAGACAACACAGGGTTAGATACAGAGTAAAGCTCCCTCTACACTGTCCCCATCAAACACTCCCAGGGACAGGGACAGCACGGGGTTAGATACAGAGTAAAGCTCCCTCTACACTGTCCCCCATCAAACACTCCCCCAGTAAAAAATGAGGTCTGCAGATGCTGGAGATCACAGCTGCAAATGTGTTGCTGGTCAAAGCACAGCAGGTTAGGCAGCATCTCAGGAATAGAGAATTCGACGTTTCGAGCATAAGCCCTTCATCAGGAATAAGAGAGAGAGCCAAGCAGGCTAAGATAAAAGGTAGGGAGGAGGGACTAGGGGGAGGGGCGATGGAGGTGGGATAGGTGGAAGGAGGTCAAGGTGAGGGTGATAGGCCGGAGTGGGGTGGGGGCGGAGAGGTCAGGAAGAGGATTGCAGGTTAGGAGGGCGGTGCTGAGTTGAGGGAACCGACTGAGACAAGGTGGGGGGAGGGGAAATGAGGAAGCTGGAGAAATCTGAGTTCATACCTTGTGGTTGGAGGGTTCCCAGGCGGAAGATGAGGCGCTCCTCCTCCAGCCGTCGTGTTGTTGTGTTCTGCCGGTGGAGGAGTCCAAGGACCTGCATGTCCTCGGTGGAGTGGGAGGGGGAGTTAAAGTGTTGAGCCACGGGGTGATTGGGTTGGTTGGTTCGGGCGGCCCAGAGGTGTTCTCTGAAGCGTTCCGCAAGTAAGCGGCCTGTCTCCCCAATATAGAGGAGGCCACATCGGGTGCAGCGGATGCAATAGATGATGTGTGTGGAGGTACAGGTGAACTTGTGGCGGATATGGAAGGATCCCTTGGGGCCTTGGAGGGAAGTGAGTGTGGACCCCTCCACAACTCCCCCTCCCACTCCACCGAGGACATGCAGGTCCTTGGACTCCTCCACCGGCAGAACACAACTACACGACGGCTGGAGGAGGAGCGCCTCATCTTCCGCCTGGGAACCCTCCAACCACAAGGTATGAACTCAGATTTCTCCAGCTTCCTCATTCCCCCTCCCCCCACCTTGTCTCAGTCGGTTCCCTCAACTCAGCACCGCCCTCCTAACCTGCAATCCTCTTCCTGACCTCTCCGCCCCCCACCCCACACCGGCCTATCACCCTCACCTTGACCTCCTTCCACCTATCCCACCTCCATCGCCCCTCCCCCTAGTCCCTCCTCCCTACCTTTTATCTCAGCCTGCTTGGCTCTCTCTCTCTTATTCCTGATGAAGGGCTTATGCTCGAAACGTCGAATTCTCTATTCCTGAGATGCTGCCTGGCCTGCTGTGCTTTGACCAGCAACACATTTGCAGCTGTGATCTCCAGCATCTGCAGACCTCATTTTTTACACATCAAACCCTCCCAGGACAGGGATGGCACAGGGTTAGATACAGAGTAAAGCTCCCTCTACACTGTCCCACATCAAACACTCCCAGGACAGGGACAGCGCGGGGTCAGATACAGAGTAAAGCTCCCTCTACACTATCCCCCATCAAACACTACCAGGACAGGGACAGCATGGGGTTAGATACAGAGTAAAGCTCCCTCTACACTGTCCCACATCAAACACTCCCAGGACGGGGACAGCATGGAGTTAGATACAAAGTACAGTGGGCACTCCAGCGCGAACAGCTCCCTGTACCCAGCGCGAACAGCTCCCTGTACCCAGCGCTAACAGTTCCCTGTATCCAGGGCTAAAAGCTCCCTGTATCCAGGGCTAACAGCTCCCTGTACCCAGCGCTAACAGCTCCCTGTACCCAGTGCTAACAGCTCCCTGTACCCAGCGCTAACAGCTCCCTGTACCCAGCGTTAACAGTTCCCTGTATCCAGGGCTAACAGCTCCCTGTATCCAGCGCTAACAGCTCCCTGTGCCCAGGGCTAACAGCTCCCTGTGCCCAGGGCTAACAGCTCCCTGTGCCCAGGGCTAACAGCTCCCTGTACCCAGCGCTAACAGCTCCCTGTACCCAGCGCTAACAGCTCCCTGTACACAGGGCTAACAGCTCCCTGTACCCAGCGCTAACAGCTCCCTGTGCCCAGGGCTAACAGCTCCCTTTACCCAGAGCTAACAGCTCCCTGTATCCAGGGCTAACAGCTCCCTGTAACCAGCGCTAACAGCTCCCTGCACCCAGCGCTAACAGCTCCCAGTGCCCAGGGCTAACAGCTCCCTTTACCCAGAGCTAACAGCTCCCTGAAACCAGCGCTAACAGCTCCTTGTATCCAGAGCTAACAGCTCCCTGTATCCAGGGCTAACAGCTCCCTGTGCCCAGCGCTAACAGCTCCCTGTGCCCAGGGCTAACAGCTCCCTGTACCCAGAGCTAACAGCTCCCTGTGTCCAGGGCTAACAGCTCCCTGTACCCAGCGCTAACAGCTCCCTGTGCCCAGGGCTAACAGCTCCCTGTACCCGGTGCTAACAGCTCCCTGTATCCAGGGCTAACAGCTCCCTGCACCCAGGGCCAACAGCTCCCTGTACCCAGCGCTAACAGCTCCCTGTATCCAGGGCTAACAGCTCCCTGTAACCAGGGCTAACAACACCCTGTACCCAGCACTAACAGCTCCCTGTAACCAGGGCTAACAACACCCTGTACCCAGCGCTAACAGCTCCCTGTACCCAGCGCTAACAGCTCCCTATACCCAGGGCCAACAGCTCCCTGTACCCAGGGCTAACAGCTCCCTGTACCCAGCGCTACAGCTCCCTGTACCCAGGGCTATCAGCTCCCTGTATCCAGCGCTAACAACTCCCTGTACCCAGCACTAACAGCTCCCTGTACCCAGCGCTACAGCTCCCTGTACCCAGGGCTAACAGCTCCCTGTACACAGAGCTAACAGCTCCCTGTATCCAGGGCTAACAGCTCCCTGTATCCAGGGCTAACAGCTCCCTGTACCCAGGGCTAACATCTCCCTGTACACAGGGCTAACAGCTCCCTGTACTCAGCGCTAACAGCTCCCTGTACGCAGGGCGAACAGCTCCCTGTACTCAGCGCTAACAGCTCCCTGTCCCCGGTGCTAACAGCTCCCTGTACCCAGGGCCAACATCTCCCTGTGCCCAGGGCTAACAGCTCCATGTACCCAGCGCTAACAGCTCCCTGTACCCAGGGCTAACAGCTCCCTGTGCCCAGCGCTAACAACTCCCTGTGCCCAGAGCCAACAGCTCCCTGTACCCAGCGCTACAGCTCCCTGTACCCAGGGCTATCAGCTCCCTGTATCCAGCGCTAACAACTCCCTGTACCCAGCACTAACAGCTCCCTGTACCCAGCGCTACAGCTCCCTGTACCCTGGGCTAACAGCTCCCTGTACACAGAGCTAACAGCTCCCTGTATCCAGGGCTACCAGCTCCCTGTATCCAGCGCTAACAGCTCCCTGTACCCAGGGCTAACAGTTCCCTGTACCCAGGGCTAACATCTCCCTGTACACAGGGCTAACAGCTCCCTGTACTCAGCGCAAACAGCTCCCTGTGCCCAGGGCTACCAGCTCCCTGTACCCAGAGCTAACAGCTCCCTGTACCCCGTGCTAACAGCTCCCTGTATCCAGGGCTAACAGCTCCCTGCACCCAGGGCCAACAGCTCCCTGTACCCAGCGCTAACAGCTCCCTGTATCCAGGGCTAACAGCTCCCTGTAACCAGGGCTAACAACACCCTGTACCCAGCGCTAACAGCTCTCTGTGCCCAGGGCTAACAGCTCCCTGTACCCAGGGCTAACAGCTCCCTGGACCCAGAGCTAACAGCTCCCTGTAACCAGGGCTAACAACACCCTGTACCCAGCGCTAACAGCTCCCTGTAACCAGGGCTAACAACACCCTGTACCCAGGGCTAACAGCTCCCTGTACCCAGGGCTAACAGCTCCCTGTACCCAGCGCTACAGCTCCCTGTACCCAGGGCTATCAGCTCCCTGTATCCAGCGCTAACAACTCCCTGTACCCAGCACTAACAGCTCCCTGTACCCAGCGCTACAGCTCCCTGTACCCAGGGCTAACAGCTCCCTGTACACAGAGCTAACAGCTCCCTGTATCCAGGGCTACCAGCTCCCTGTATCCAGCACTAACAGCTCCCTGTACCCAGCGCTACAGCTCCCTGTACCCAGGGCTAACAGCTCCCTGTACACAGAGCTAACAGCTCCCTGTATCCAGGGCTACCAGCTCCCTGTATCCAGCGCTAACAGCTCCCTGTATCCAGGGCTAACAGCTCCCAGTACACAGGGCTAACAGCTCCCTGTACTCAGCGCTAACAGCTCCCTGTACGCAGGGCTAACAGCTCCCTGTACTCAGCGCTAACAGCTCCCTGTACCCAGGGCTAACAGCTCCATGTACCCAGCGCTAACAGCTCCCTGTACCCAGGGCTAACAGCTCCCTGTGCCCAGCGCTAACAGCTCCCTGTGCCCAGAGCCAACAGCTCCCTGTAACCAGCGCTAACAGCTCCCAGTACCCAGGGCTAACAGCTCCCTGTGCCCAGAGCCAACAGCTCCCTGTACCCAGCGCTACAGCTCCCTGTACCCAGGGCTATCAGCTCCCTGTATCCAGCGCTAACAACTCCCTGTACCCAGCACTAACAGCTCCCTGTACGCAGCGCTACAGCTCCCTGTACCCTGGGCTAACAGCTCCCTGTACACAGAGCTAACAGCTCCCTGTATCCAGGGCTACCAGCTCCCTGTATCCAGCGCTAACAGCTCCCTGTATCCAGGGCTAACAGCTCCCTGTACACAGGGCTAACATCTCCCTGTACCCAGGGCTAACAGCTCCCTGTACTCAGCGCTAACAGCTCCCTGTACCCAGGGCTAACAGCTACCTGTACTCAGCGCTAACAGCTCCCTGTCCCCGGTGCTAACAGCTCCCTGTACCCAGGGCCAACATCTCCCTGTGCCCAGGGCTAACAGCTCCATGTACCCAGCGTTAACAGCTCCCTGTACCCAGGGCTAACAACTCCCTGTACCCAGCGCTGACAACACCCTGTACCCAGGGCCAACAGCTCCCTGTACCCAGGGCTAACAGCTCCATGTACCCAGCGCTAACAGCTCCCTGTACCCAGGGCTAACAGCTCCCTGTGCCCAGCGCTAACAGCTCCCTGTGCCCAGCGCCAACAGCTCCCTGTACCCGGCGCTACAGCTCCCTGTACCCAGGGCTATCAGCTCCCTGTATCCAGCGCTAACAACTCCCTGTACCCAGCACTAACAGCTCCCTGTACCCAGCGCTACAGCTCCCTGTACCCTGGGCTAACAGCTCCCTGTACACAGAGCTAACAGCTCCCTGTATCCAGGGCTACCAGCTCCCTGTATCCAGCGCTAACAGCTCCCTGTATCCTGGGCTAACAGCTCCCTGTACCCAGGGCTAACATCTCCCTGTACACAGGGCTAACAGCTCCCTGTACTCAGCGCTAACAGCTCCCTGTACCCAGGGCTAACAGCTCCCTGTACCCAGGGCTAACAGCTCCCTGTCCCCGGTGCTAACAGCTCCCTGTACCCAGGGCCAACATCTCCCTGTGCCCAGGGCTAACAGCTCCATGTACCCAGCGTTAACAGCTCCCTGTACCCAGGGCTAACAACACCCTGTACCCAGCGCTAACAACACCCTGTACCCAGGGCCAACAGCTCCCTGTACCCAGGGCTAACAGCTCCATGTACCCAGCGCTAACAGCTCCCTGTGCCCAGAGCCAACAGCTCCCTGTACCCAGCGCTAACAGCTCCCAGTACCCAGGGCTAACAGCTCCCTGTACCCAGGGCTAACAGCTCCCTGTACCCAGCGCTACAGCTCCCTGTACCCAGGGCTAACAACTCCATGTACCCAGCGTTAAAGCTCTCTGTACCCAGGGCTAACAGCTCCCTGTAACCAGCGCTAACAGCTCCCTGTGCCCAGCGCTACAGCTCCCTGTACCCAGGGCTAACAGCTCCCTGTGCCCAGGGCTAACAGCTCCCTGTACCCAGGGCTAACAGCTCCCTGTACCCAGGGCTAACAGCTCGCTGTACCCAGCGCTACAGCTCACTGTACCCAGGGCTAACACCTCCCTGTGCCCAGGGCTAACAGATCCCTGTGCCCAGGGCTAACAGCTCCCTGTACACAGCGCTAACAGCTCCCTGTGCCCAGGGCTAACAGCTCCCTGTACCCAGCGCTAACAGCTCCCTGTACCCAGGGCTAACAGCTCCCTGTAACCAGCGCTAACAGCTCCCTGTACCCAGGGCTAACAGCTCCCTGTACCCAGCGCTAACAGCTCCCTGTACCCAGGGCCAACAGCTCCCTGTACCCAGCGCTAACAGCTCCCGGTACCCAGGGCTAACAGCTCCCTGAAACCAGCGCTAACAGCTCCCTGTACCCAGGGCTAACAGCTCCCTGTACCAAAGAGCGAACAGCTCCCTGTATCCAGGGCTACCAGCTCCCTGTATCCAGCGCTAACAGCTCCCTGTATCCAGCGCTAACAGCTCCCTGTGCCCAGGGCTAACAGCTCCCTGTACCCAGGGCTAACATCTCACTGTACCCAGAGCTAACAGCTCCCTGTATCCAGGGCTAACTGCTCCCTGTGCCCAGGGCTAACAGCTCCCTGTATCCAGGGCTAACAGCTCCCTGTATCCAGGGCTAACATCTCCCTGTACACAGGGCTAACAGCTCCCTGTACCCAGCGCTAACAGCTCCCTGTGCCCAGGGCTAACAGCTCCCTTTACCCAGAGCTAACAGCTCCCTGTATCCAGGGCTAACAGCTCCCTGTAACCAGCGCTAACAGCTCCCTGAAACCAGAGCTAACAGCTCCTTGTATCCAGGGCTAACAGCTCCCTGTGCCCAGCGCTAACAGCTCCCTGTGCCCAGGGCTAACAGCTCCCTGTACCCAGAGCTAACAGCTCCCTGTGTCCAGGGCTAACAGCTCCCTGTACCCAGCGCTAACAGCTCCCTGTGCCCAGGGCTACCAGCTCCCTGTACCCGGTGCTAACAGCTCCGTGTATCCAGGGCTAACAGCTCCCTGCACCCAGGGCCAACAGCTCCCTGTACCCAGCGCTAACAGCTCCCTGTATCCAGCGCTAACAGCTCCCTGTACCCAGCGCTACAGCTCCCTGTACCCAGGGCTAACAGCTCCCTGTACACAGAGCTAACAGCTCCCTGTATCCAGGGCTACCAGCTCCCTGTATCCAGCGCTAACAGCTCCCTGTACCCAGGGCTAACAGCTCCCTGTATCCAGGGCTAACATCTCCCTGTACACAGGGCTAACAGCTCCCTGTACCCAGCGCTAACAGCTCCCTGTACCCAGGGCTAACAGCTCCCTGTAACCAGCGCTAACAGCTCCCTGTACCCAGGGCCAACAGCTCCCTGTACCCAGCGCTAACAGCTCCCTGTACCCAGGGCTAACAGCTCCCTGTACCAAAGAGCGAACAGCTCCCTGTATCCAGGGCTACCAGCTCCCTGTATCCAGCGCTAACAGCTCCCTGTATCCAGCGCTAACAGCTCCCTGTATCCCGGGCTAACAGCTCCCTGTACCCAGGGCTAACATCTCCCTGTACACAGGGCTAACAGCTCCCTGTACTCATTGCTAACAGCTCCCTGTACCCAGGGCTAACAGCTCCCTGTACCCAGGGCTAACAGCTCCCTGTCCCCGGTGCTAACAGCTCCCTGTACCCAGGGCCAACATCTCCCTGTGCCCAGGGCTAACAGCTCCATGTACCCAGCGTTAACAGCTCCCTGTACCCAGGGCTAACAACACCCTGTACCCAGCGCTAACAACACCCTGTACCCAGGGCCAACAGCTCCCTGTACCCAGGGCTAACAGCTCCATGTACCCAGCGCTAACAGCTCCCTGTACCCAGGGCTAACAGCTCCCTGTGCCCAGCGCTAACAGCTCCCTGTGCCCAGAGCCAACAGCTCCCTGTACCCAGTGCTAACAGCTCCCAGTACCCAGGGCTAACAGCTCCCTGTACCCAGGGCTAACAGCTCCCTGTGTCCAGCGCTAACAGCTCCCTGTGCCCAGGGCTAACAGCTCCCTGTGCCAAGGTCTAACAGCTCCCTGTACCCAGCGCTACAGCTCCCTGTACCCAGGGCTAACAACTCCATGTACCCAGCGTTAAAGCTCTCTGTACCCAGGGCTAACAGCTCCCTGTAACCAGCGCTAACAGCTCCCTGTGCCCAGCGCTACAGCTCCCTGTACCCAGGGCTAACAGCTCCCTGTGCCCAGGGCTAACAGCTCCCTGTACCCAGGGCTAACAGCTCCCTGTACCCAGGGCTAACAGCTCGCTGTACCCAGCGCTACAGCTCACTGTACCCAGGGCTAACACCTCCCTGTGCCCAGGGCTAACAGATCCCTGTGCCCAGGGCTAACAGCTCCCTGTACCCAGGGCTAACAGCTCCCTGTGCCCAGGGCTAACAGCTCCCTGTACCCAGCGCTAACAGCTCCCTGTACCCAGGGCTAACAGCTCCCTGTAACCAGCGCTAACAGCTCCCTGTACCCAGGGCTAACAGCTCCCTGTACCCAGCGCTAACAGCTCCCTGTACCCAGGGCCAACAGCTCCCTGTACCCAGCGCTAACAGCTCCCGGTACCCAGGGCTAACAGCTCCCTGAAACCAGCGCTAACAGCTCCCTGTACCCAGGGCTAACAGCTCCCTGTACCAAAGAGCGAACAGCTCCCTGTATCCAGGGCTACCAGCTCCCTGTATCCAGCGCTAACAGCTCCCTGTATCCAGCGCTAACAGCTCCCTGTGCCCAGGGCTAACAGCTCCCTGTACCCAGGGCTAACATCTCACTGTACCCAGCGCTAACAGCTCCCTGTGCCCAGCGCTAACAGCTCCCTGTATCCAGCGCTAACAGCTCCCTGTGCCCAGAGCTAACAGCTCCCTGTATCCAGGGCTAACAGCTCCCTGTGCCCAGGGCTAACAGCTCCCTGTACCCAGGGCTAACAGCTCAATGTACCCAGAGCTAACAGCTCCCTGTATCCAGGGCTAACAGCTCCCTGTATCCAGGGCTAACAGCTCCCTGTGCCCAGCGCTAACAGCTCCCTGTGCCCAGAGCCAACAGCTCCCTGTACCCAGCGCTAACAGCTCCCAGTACCCAGGGCTAACAGCTCCCTGTACCCAGGGCTAACAGCTCCCTGTGTCCAGCGCTAACAGCTCCCTGTGCCCAGGGCTAACAGCTCCCTGTGCCAAGGTCTAACAGCTCCCTGTACCCAGCGCTACAGCTCCCTGTACCCAGGGCTAACAACTCCATGTACCCAGCGTTAAAGCTCTCTGTACCCAGGGCTAACAGCTCCCTGTAACCAGCGCTAACAGCTCCCTGTGCCCAGCGCTACAGCTCCCTGTACCCAGGGCTAACAGCTCCCTGTGCCCAGGGCTAACAGCTCCCTGTACCCAGGGCTAACAGCTCCCTGTACCCAGGGCTAACAGCTCCCTGTACCCAGCGCTACAGCTCCCTGTACCCAGGGCTAACACCTCCCTGTGCCCAGGGCTAACAGCTCCCTGTGCCCAGGGCTAACAGCTCCCTGTACACAGCGCTAACAGCTCCCTGTGCCCAGGGCTAACAGCTCCCTGTACCCAGCGCTAACAGCTCCCTGTACCCAGGGCTAACAGCTCCCTGTAACCAGCGCTAACAGCTCCCTGTACCCAGGGCTAACAGCTCCCTGTACCCAGCGCTAACAGCTCCCTGTACCCAGCGCTAACAGCTCCCTGTACCCAGGGCTAACAGCTCCCTGTACCCAGCGCTAACAGCTCCCGGTACCCAGGGCTAACAGCTCCCTGAAACCAGCGCTAACAGCTCCCTGTACCCAGGGCTAACAGCTCCCTGTACCAAAGAGCGAACAGCTCCCTGTATCCAGGGCTACCAGCTCCCTGTATCCAGCGCTAACAGCTCCCTGTATCCAGCGCTAACAGCTCCCTGTGCCCAGGGCTAACAGCTCCCTGTACCCAGGGCTAACATCTCCCTGTACCCAGAGCTAACAGCTCCCTGTATCCAGGGCTAACAGCTCCCTGTGCCCAGGGCTAACAGCTCCCTGTACCCAGCGCTAACAGCTCCCTGTACCCAGCGCTAACAGCTCCCTGTACCCAGCGCTAACAGCTCCCTGTATCCAGGGCTAACAGCTCCCTGTATCCAGGGCTAACATCTCCCTGTACACAGGGCTAACAGCTTCCTGTACCCAGCGCTAACAGCTCCCTGTGCCCAGGGCTAACAGCTCCCTGTACCCAGAGCTAACAGCTCCCTGTAACCAGCGCTAACAGCTCCCTGCACCCAGCGCTAACAGCTCCCTGTGCCCAGGGCTAACAGCTCCCTTTACCCAGAGCTAACAGCTCCCTGAA
This sequence comes from Hemiscyllium ocellatum, assembly GCF_020745735.1. Taxonomy (NCBI): domain Eukaryota; kingdom Metazoa; phylum Chordata; class Chondrichthyes; order Orectolobiformes; family Hemiscylliidae; genus Hemiscyllium; species Hemiscyllium ocellatum. The sequence continues at coordinate 2,664,986 of NC_083403.1, read as the reverse complement.
ACCAGCGCTAACAGCTCCCTGTATCCAGAGCTAACAGCTCCCTGTATCCAGGGCTAACAGCTCCCTGTGCCCAGCGCTAACAGCTCCCTGTGCCCAGGGCTAACAGCTCCCTGTACCCAGAGCTAACAGCTCCCTGTGTCCAGGGCTAACAGCTCCCTGTACCCAGCGCTAACAGCTCCCTGTGCCCAGGGCTACCAGCTCCCTGTACCCGGTGCTAACAGCTCCCTGTATCCAGGGCTAACAGCTCCCTGCACCCAGGGCCAACAGCTCCCTGTACCCAGCGCTAACAGCTCCCTGTATCCAGGGCTAACAGCTCCCTGTAACCAGGGCTAACAACACCCTGTACCCAGCACTAACAGCTCCCTGTAACCAGGGCTAACCACACCCTGTACCCAGCGCTAACAGCTCCCTGTACCCAGCGCTAACAGCTCCCTGTACCCAGGGCCAACAGCTCCCTGTACCCAGCGCTAACAGCTCCCTGTACCCAGCGCTAACAGCTCCCTGTACCCAGGGCCAACAGCTCCCTGTACCCAGGGCTAACAGCTCCCTGTACCCAGCGCTACAGCTCCCTGTACCCAGGGCTATCAGCTCCCTGTATCCAGCGCTAACAACTCCCTGTACCCAGCACTAACAGCTCCCTGTACCCAGCGCTACAGCTCCCTGTACCCAGGGCTAACAGCTCCCTGTACACAGAGCTAACAGCTCCCTGTATCCAGGGCTACCAGCTCCCTGTATCCAGCGCTAACAGCTCCCTGTATCCAGGGCTAACAGCTCCCTGTACCCAGGGCTAACATCTCCCTGTACACAGGGCTAACAGCTCCCTGTACTCAGCGCTAACAGCTCCCTGTACCCAGGGCTAACAGCTCCCTGTACTCAGCGCTAACAGCTCCCTGTCCCCGGTGCTAACAGCTCCCTGTACCCAGGGCCAACATCTCCCTGTGCCCAGGGCTAACAGCTCCATGTACCCAGCGTTAACAGCTCCCTGTACCCAGGGCTAACAACACCCTGTACCCAGCGCTAACAACACCCTGTACCCAGGGCCAACAGCTCCCTGTACCCAGGGCTAACAGCTCCATGTACCCAGCGCTAACAGCTCCCTGTACCCAGGGCTAACAGCTCCCTGTGCCCAGCGCTAACAGCTCCCTGTGCCCAGAGCCAACAGCTCCCTGTACCCAGCGCTACAGCTCCCTGTACCCAGGGCTATCAGCTCCCTGTATCCAGCGCTAACAACTCCCTGTACCCAGCAGTAACAGCTCCCTGTACCCAGCGCTACAGCTCCCTGTACCCTGGGCTAACAGCTCCCTGTACACAGAGCTAACAGCTCCCTGTATCCAGGGCTACCAGCTCCCTGTATCCAGGGCTAACAGCTCCCTGTACCCAGGGCTAACAGTTCCCTGTACCCAGGGCTAACATCTCCCTGTACACAGGGCTAACAGCTCCCTGTACTCAGCGCAAACAGCTCCCTGTGCCCAGGGCTACCAGCTCCCTGTACCCAGAGCTAACAGCTCCCTGTACCCCGTGCTAACAGCTCCCTGTATCCAGGGCTAACAGCTCCCTGCACCCAGGGCCAACAGCTCCCTGTACCCAGCGCTAACAGCTCCCTGTATCCAGGGCTAACAGCTCCCTGTAACCAGGGCTAACAACACCCTGTACCCAGCGCTAACAGCTCTCTGTGCCCAGAGCTAACAGCTCCCTGTACCCAGGGCTAACAGCTCCCTGGACCCAGAGCTAACAGCTCCCTGTACCCGGTGCTAACAGCTCCCTGTACCCGGTGCTAACAGCTCCCTGTACCCAGCGCTAACAGCTCCCTGTACCCAGCGCTAACAGCTCCCTGTACCCAGGGCTAACAGCTCCCTGTACCCAGCGCTACAGCTCCCTGTACCCAGGGCTAACAGCTCCCTGTATCCAGCGCTAACAACTCCCTGTACCCAGCACTAACAGCTCCCTGTACCCAGCGCTACAGCTCCCTGGGCCCAGGGCTAACAGCTCCCTGTACACAGAGCTAACAGCTCCCTGTATCCAGGGCTACCAGCTCCCTGTATCCAGCGCTAACAGCTCCCTGTACCCAGGGCTAACAGCTCCCTGTATCCAGGGCTAACATCTCCCTGTACACAGGGCTAACAGCTCCCTGTACTCAGCGCTAACAGCTCCCTGTACGCAGGGCTAACAGCTCCCTGTACTCAGCGCTAACAGCTCCCTGTCCCCGGTGCTAACAGCTCCCTGTACCCAGGGCCAACATCTCCCTGTGCCCAGGGCTAACAGCTCCATGTACCCAGCGTTAACAGCTCCCTGTACCCAGGGCTAACAACACCCTGTACCCAGCGCTAACAACACCCTGTACCCAGGGCCAACAGCTCCCTGTACCCAGGGCTAACAGCTCCCTGTGCCCAGCGCTAACAGCTCCCTGTGCCCAGGGCTAAGAGCTCCCTGTACCCAGCGCTACAGCTCCCTGTACCCAGGGCTAACAGCTCCCTGTACACAGAGCTAACAGCTCCCTGTATCCAGGGCTACCAGCTCCCTGTATCCAGCGCTAACAGCTCCCTGTATCCAGGGCTAACAGCTCCCTGTACCCAGGGCTAACATCTCCCTGTACACAGGGCTAACAGCTCCCTGTACTCAGCGCTAACAGCTCCCTGTACCCAGAGCTAACAGCTCCCTGTACTCAGCGCTAACAGCTCCCTGTCCCCGGTGCTAACAGCTCCCTGTACCCAGGGCCAACATCTCCCTGTGCCCAGGGCTAACAGCTCCATGTACCCAGCATTAACAGCTCCCTGTACCCAGGGCTAACAACACCCTGTACCCAGCGCTAACAACACCCTGTACCCAGGGCCAACAGCTCCCTGTACCCAGGGCTAACAGCTCCATGTACCCAGCGCTAACAGCTCCCTGTACCCAGGGCTAACAGCTCCCTGTGCCCAGCGCTAACAGCTCCCTGTGCCCAGAGCCAACAGCTCCCTGTATCCAGCGCTAACAACTCCCTGTACCCAGCACTAACAGCTCCCTGTACCCAGCGCTACAGCTCCCTGTACCCTGGGCTAACAGCTCCCTGTACACAGAGCTAACAGCTCCCTGTATCCAGGGCTACCAGCTCCCTGTATCCAGCGCTAACAGCTCCCTGTATCCAGGGCTAACAGCTCCCTGTACACAGGGCTAACATCTCCCTGTACCCAGGGCTAACAGCTCCCTGTACTCAGCGCTAACAGCTCCCTGTACCCAGGGCTAACAGCTACCTGTACTCAGCGCTAACAGCTCCCTGTCCCCGGTGCTAACAGCTCCCTGTACCCAGGGCCAACATCTCCCTGTGCCCTGGGCTAACAGCACCATGTACCCAGCGTTAACAGCTCCCTGCACCCAGGGCTAACAACACCCTGTACCCAGCGCTAACAACACCCTGTACCCAGGGCCAACAGCTCCCTGTACCCAGGGCTAACAGCTCCATGTACCCAGCGCTAACAGCTCCCTGTGCCCAGCGCTAACAGCTCCCTGTGCCCAGCGCTAACAGCTCCCTGTGCCCAGCGCCAACAGCTCCCTGTACCCAGGGCTAACAGCTCCCTGTGCCCAGAGGCAACAGCTCCCTGTACCCGGCGCTACAGCTCCCTGTACCCAGGGCTATCAGCTCCCTGTATCCAGCGCTAACAACTCCCTGTACCCAGCACTAACAGCTCCCTGTACCCAGCGCTACAGCTCCCTGTACCCTGGGCTAACAGCTCCCTGTACACAGAGCTAACAGCTCCCTGTATCCAGGGCTACCAGCTCCCTGTATCCAGCGCTAACAGCTCCCTGTATCCAGGGCTAACAGCTCCCTGTACCCAGGGCTAACATCTCCCTGTACACAGGGCTAACAGCTCCCTGTACCCAGGGCTAACAGCTCCCTGTACCCAGGGCTAACAGCTCCCTGTACCCAGGGCTAACAGCTCCCTGTCCCCGGTGCTAACAGCTCCCTGTACCCAGGGCCAACATCTCCCTGTGCCCAGGGCTAACAGCTCCATGTACCCAGCGTTAACAGCTCCCTGTACCCAGGGCTAACAACACCCTGTACCCAGCGCTAACAACACCCTGTACCCAGGGCCAACAGCTCCCTGTACCCAGGGCTAACAGCTCCATGTACCCAGCGCTAACAGCTCCCTGTACCCAGGGCTAACAGCTCCCTGTGCCCAGTGCTAACAGCTCCCTGTGCCCAGAGCCAACAGCTCCCTGTACCCAGCGCTAACAGCTCCCAGTACCCAGGGCTAACAGCTCCCTGTGTCCAGCGCTAACAGCTCCCTGTGCCCAGGGCTAACAGCTCCCTGTGCCAAGGTCTAACAGCTCCCTGTACCCAGCGCTACAGCTCCCTGTACCCAGGGCTAACAACTCCATGTACCCAGCGTTAAAGCTCCCTGTACCCAGGGCTAACAGCTCCCTGTAACCAGCGCTAACAGCTCCCTGTACCCAGCGCTACAGCTCCCTGTACCCAGGGCTAACAGCTCCCTGTGCCCAGGGCTAACAGCTCCCTGTACCCAGGGCTAACAGCTCCCTGTACCCAGGGCTAACAGCTCCCTGTACCCAGCGCTACAGCTCCCTGTACCCAGGGCTAACACCTCCCTGTGCCCAGGGCTAACAGCTCCCTGTGCCCAGGGCTAACAGCTCCCTGTACACAGCGCTAACAGCTCCCTGTGCCCAGGGCTAACAGCTCCCTGTACCCAGCGCTAACAGCTCCCTGTACCCAGGGCTAACAGCTCCCTGTAACCAGCGCTAACAGCTCCCTGTACCCAGGGCTAACAGCTCCCTGTACCCAGCGCTAACAGCTCCCTGTACCCAGGGCTAACAGCTCCCTGTACCCAGCGCTAACAGCTCCCTGTACCCAGGGCTAACAGCTCCCTGTAACCAGCGCTAACAGCTCCCTGTACCCAGGGCTAACAGCTCCCTGTACCAAAGAGCGAACAGCTCCCTGTATCCAGGGCTAACAGCTCCCTGTATCCAGCGCTAACAGCTCCCTGTATCCAGCGCTAACAGCTCCCTGTGCCCAGGGCTAACAGCTCCCTGTGCCCAGGGCTAACAGCTCCATGTACCCAGCGCTAACAGCTCCCTGTACCCAGGGCTAACAGCTCCCTGTGCCCAGCGCTAACAGCTCCCTGTGCCCAGCGCTAACAGCTCCCTGTACCCGGCGCTACAGCTCCCTGTACCCAGGGCTATCAGCTCCCTGTATCCAGCGCTAACAACTCCCTGTACCCAGCACTAACAGCTCCCTGTACCCAGCGCTACAGCTCCCTGTACCCAGGGCTAACAGCTCCCTGTACACAGAGCTAACAGCTCCCTGTATCCAGGGCTAACAGCTCCCTGTATCCAGCGCTAACAGCTCCCTGTATCCCGGGCTAACAGCTCCCTGTACCCAGGGCTAACATCTCCCTGTACACAGGGCTAACAGCTCCCTGTACTCAGCGCTAACAGCTCCCTGTACCCAGGGCTAACAGCTCCCTGTACCCAGGGCTAACAGCTCCCTGTCCCCGGTGCTAACAGCTCCCTGTACCCAGGGCCAACATCTCCCTGTGCCCAGGGCTAACAGCTCCATGTACCCAGCGTTAACAGCTCCCTGTACCCAGGGCTAACAACTCCCTGTACCCAGCGCTAACAACTCCCTGTACCCAGGGCCAACAGCTCCCTGTACCCAGGGCTAACAGCTCCATGTACCCAGCGCTAACAGCTCCCTGTACCCAGGGCTAACAGCTCCCTGTGCCCAGCGCTAACAGCTCCCTGTAACCAGCGCTAACAGCTCCCTGTACCCAGGGCTAACAGCTCCCTGTACCCAGGGCTAACAGCTCCCTGTGTCCAGCGCTAACAGCTCCCTGTGCCCAGGGCTAACAGCTCCCTGTGCCAAGGGCTAACAGCTCCCTGTACCCAGCGCTACAGCTCCCTGTACCCAGGGCTAACAACTCCCTGTACCCAGCGCTAACAGCTCCCTGTACCCAGGGCTAACAGCTCCCTGTAACCAGGGCTAACAGCTCCCTGTACCCAGGGCTAACAGCTCCCTGTACCCAGGGCTAACAGCTCCCTGTACCCAGGGCTAACAGCTCCCTGTACCCAGGGCTAACAGCTCCCTGTACCCAGCGCTAACAGCTCCCTGTACCCAGGGCTAACAGCTCCCTGTAACCAGCGCTAACAGCTCCCTGTACCCAGCGCTAACAGCTCCCTGTACCCAGCGCTAACAGCTCCCTGTATCCAGGGCTAACAGCTCCCTGTATCCAGCGCTAACAGCTCCCTGTATCCAGCGCTAACAGCTCCCTGTGCCCAGGGCTAACAGCTCCCTGTACCCAGGGCTAACATCTCCCTGTACCCAGAGCTAACAGCTCCCTGTATCCAGGGCTAACAGCTCCCTGTGCCCAGGGCTAACAGCTCCCTGTACCCAGCGCTAACAGCTCCCTGTACCCAGCGCTAACAGCTCCCTGTATCCAGGGCTAACAGCTCCCTGTATCCAGGGCTAACAGCTCCCTGTACACAGGGCTAACAGCTCCCTGTACCCAGCGCTAACAGCTCCCTGTGCCCAGGGCTAACAGCTCCCTGTACCCAGAGCTAACAGCTCCCTGTATCCAGGGCTAACAGCTCCCTGTAACCAGCGCTAACAGCTCCCTGTACCCAGCGCTAACAGCTCCCTGTGCCCAGGGCTAACAGCTCCCTGTACCCAGAGCTAACAGCTCCCTGTAACCAGCGCTAACAGCTCCCTGTATCCAGGGCTAACAGCTCCCTGTGCCCAGGGCTAACAGCTCCCTGTGCCCAGCGCTAACAGCTCCCTGTACCCAGCGCTAACAGCTCCCTGTGTCCAGGGCTAACAGCTCCCTGTACCCAGAGCTAACAGCTCCCTGTGTCCAGGGCTAACAGCTCCCTGTACCCAGCGCTAACAGCTCCCTGTACCCAGGGCTAACAGCTCCCTGTACCCGGTGCTAACAGCTCCCTGTATCCAGGGCTAACAGCTCCCTGTACCCAGGGCCAACAGCTCCCTGTACCCAGCGCTAACAGCTCCCTGTATCCAGGGCTAACAGCTCCCTGTAACCAGGGCTAACAACACCCTGCACCCAGCACTAACAGCTCCCTGTAACCAGGGCTAACAACACCCTGCACCCAGCGCTAACAGCTCCCTGTACCCAGCGCTAACAGCTCCCTGTACCCAGGGCTAACAGCTCCCTGTACCCAGCGCTAACAGCTCCCTGTACCCAGCGCTAACAGCTCCCTGTACCCAGGGCCAACAGCTCCCTGTACCCAGGGCTAACAGCTCCCTGTACCCAGCGCTACAGCTCCCTGTACCCAGGGCTAACAGCTCCCTGTATCCAGCGCTAACAACTCCCTGTACCCAGCACTAACAGCTCCCTGTACCCAGCGCTACAGCTCCCTGTACCCAGGGCTAACAGCTCCCTGTACACAGAGCTAACAGCTCCCTGTATCCAGGGCTACCAGCTCCCTGTATCCAGCGCTAACAGCTCCCTGTATCCAGGGCTAACATCTGCCTGTACCCAGGGCTAACATCTCCCTGTACACAGGGCTAACAGCTCCCTGTACTCAGCGCTAACAGCTCCCTGTACCCAGGGCTAACAGCTCCCTGTACCCAGGGCTAACAGCTCCCTGTCCCCGGTGCTAACAGCTCCCTGTACCCAGGGCCAACATCTCCCTGTGCCCAGGGCTAACAGCTCCATGTACCCAGCGTTAACAGCTCCCTGTACCCAGGGCTAACAACACCCTGTACCCAGCGCTAACAACACCCTGTACCCAGGGCCAACAGCTCCCTGTACCCAGGGCTAACAGCTCCATGTACCCAGCGCTAACAGCTCCCTGTACCCAGGGCTAACAGCTCCCTGTGCCCAGCGCTAACAGCTCCCTGTGCCCAGAGCCAACAGCTCCCTGTACCCAGCGCTACAGCTCCCTGTACCCAGGGCTATCAGCTCCCTGTATCCAGCGCTAACAACTCCCTGTACCCAGCACTAACAGCTCCCTGTACCCAGCGCTACAGCTCCCTGTACCCTGGGCTAACAGCTCCCTGTACACAGAGCTAACAGCTCCCTGTATCCAGGGCTACCAGCTCCCTGTATCCAGCGCTAACAGCTCCCTGTACCCAGGGCTAACAGTTCCCTGTACCCAGGGCTAACATCTCCCTGTACACAGGGCTAACAGCTCCCTGTACTCAGCGCAAACAGCTCCCTGTGCCCAGGGCTACCAGCTCCCTGTACCCAGAGCTAACAGCTCCCTGTACCCCGTGCTAACAGCTCCCTGTATCCAGGGCTAACAGCTCCCTGCACCCAGGGCCAACAGCTCCCTGTACCCAGCGCTAACAGCTCCCTGTATCCAGGGCTAACAGCTCCCTGTAACCAGGGCTAACAACACCCTGTACCCAGCGCTAACAGCTCTCTGTGCCCAGAGCTAACAGCTCCCTGTACCCAGGGCTAACAGCTCCCTGGACCCAGAGCTAACAGCTCCCTGTAACCAGGGCTAACAACTCCCTGTACCCAGCGCTAACAGCTCCCTGTGCCCAGAGCTAACAGCTCCCTGTACCCGGTGCTAACAGCTCCCTGTATCCAGGGCTAACAACTCCCTGTACCCAGCGCTAACAGCTCCCTGTAACCAGGGCTAACAACACCCTGTACCCAGCGCTAACAGCTCCCTGTACCCAGAGCTAACAGCTCCCTGTACCCGGGCTAACAGCTCCCTGTACCCAGGGCTAACAACTCCCTGTACCCAGCGCTAACAGCTCCCTGTACCCAGGGCTAACAGCTCCCTGTACCCAGCGCTACAGCTCCCTGTACCCAGGGCTAACAGCTCCCTGTATCCAGCGCTAACAACTCCCTGTACCCAGCACTAACAGCTCCCTGTACCCAGCGCTACAGCTCCCTGTACCCAGGGCTAACAGCTCCCTGTACACAGAGCTAACAGCTCCCTGTATCCAGGGCTACCAGCTCCCTGTATCCAGCGCTAACAGCTCCCTGTACCCAGGGCTAACAGCTCCCTGTATCCAGGGCTAACATCTCCCTGTACACAGGGCTAACAGCTCCCTGTACTCAGCGCTAACAGCTCCCTGTACCCAGGGCTAACAGCTCCCTGTACTCAGCGCTAACAGCTCCCTGTCCCCGGTGCTAACAGCTCCCTGTACCCAGGGCTAACAGCTCCCTGTGCCCAGGGCTAACAGCTCCCTGTACCCAGCGCTAACAGCTCCCTGTACCCAGGGCTAACAACTCCCTGTACCCAGCGCTAACAACTCCCTGTACCCAGGGCTAACAGCTCCCTGTACCCAGCGCTAACAGCTCCCTGTACCCAGGGCTAACAGCTCCCTGTACCCAGGGCTAACAGCTCCCTGTACCCAGCGCTAACAGCTCCCTGTACCCAGGGCTAACAGCTCCCTGTGCCCAGCGCTAACAGCTCCCTGTGCCCAGAGCCAACAGCTCCCTGTACCCAGGGCTAACAGCTCCCTGTACCCAGGGCTAACAGCTCCCTGTACCCAGCGCTAACAGCTCCCTGTGCCCAGAGCCAACAGCTCCCTGTACCCAGCGCTACAGCTCCCTGTACCCAGGGCTATCAGCTCCCTGTATCCAGCGCTAACAACTCCCTGTACCCAGCACTAACAGCTCCCTGTACCCAGCGCTACAGCTCCCTGTACCCAGGGCTAACAGCTCCCTGTACACAGAGCTAACAGCTCCCTGTATCCAGGGCTACCAGCTCCCTGTATCCAGCGCTAACAGCTCCCTGTATCCAGGGCTAACAGCTCCCTGTACACAGGGCTAACATCTCCCTGTACCCAGGGCTAACAGCTCCCTGTACTCAGCGCTAACAGCTCCCTGTACCCAGGGCTAACAGCTCCCTGTACTCAGCGCTAACAGCTCCCTGTCCCCGGTGCTAACAGCTCCCTGTACCCAGGGCCAACATCTCCCTGTGCCCAGGGCTAACAGCTCCATGTACCCAGCGTTAACAGCTCCCTGTACCCAGGGCTAACAACACCCTGTACCCAGCGCTAACAACACCCTGTACCCAGGGCCAACAGCTCCCTGTACCCAGGGCTAACAGCTCCATGTACCCAGCGCTAACAGCTCCCTGTACCCAGGGCTAACAGCTCCCTGTGCCCAGCGCTAACAGCTCCCTGTGCCCAGCGCCAACAGCTCCCTGTACCCGGCGCTACAGCTCCCTGTACCCAGGGCTATCAGCTCCCTGTATCCAGCGCTAACAACTCCCTGTACCCAGCACTAACAGCTCCCTGTACCCAGCGCTACAGCTCCCTGTACCCTGGGCTAACAGCTCCCTGTACACAGAGCTAACAGCTCCCTGTATCCAGGGCTACCAGCTCCCTGTATCCAGCGCTAACAGCTCCCTGTACCCAGGGCTAACAACTCCCTGTACCCAGGGCCAACAGCTCCCTGTACCCAGGGCTAACAGCTCCCTGTACCCAGCGCTAACAGCTCCCTGTACCCAGGGCTAACAGCTCCCTGTACCCAGCGCTAACAGCTCCCTGTGCCCAGAGCTAACAGCTCCCTGTACCCAGCGCTACAGCTCCCTGTACCCAGGGCTAACAGCTCCCTGTGCCCAGCGCTAACAGCTCCCTGTGCCCAGAGCTAACAGCTCCCTGTACCCAGCGCTACAGCTCCCTGTACCCAGGGCTAACAGCTCCCTGTATCCAGCGCTAACAACTCCCTGTACCCAGCACTAACAGCTCCCTGTACCCAGCGCTAACAGCTCCCTGTACCCTGGGCTAACAGCTCCCTGTACACAGAGCTAACAGCTCCCTGTATCCAGGGCTACCAGCTCCCTGTATCCAGCGCTAACAGCTCCCTGTACCCAGGGCTAACAGTTCCCTGTACCCAGGGCTAACATCTCCCTGTACACAGGGCTAACAGCTCCCTGTACTCAGCGCAAACAGCTCCCTGTGCCCAGGGCTACCAGCTCCCTGTACCCAGAGCTAACAGCTCCCTGTACCCCGTGCTAACAGCTCCCTGTATCCAGGGCTAACAGCTCCCTGCACCCAGGGCCAACAGCTCCCTGTACCCAGCGCTAACAGCTCCCTGTATCCAGGGCTAACAGCTCCCTGTAACCAGGGCTAACAACACCCTGTACCCAGCGCTAACAGCTCTCTGTGCCCAGAGCTAACAGCTCCCTGTACCCAGGGCTAACAGCTCCCTGGACCCAGAGCTAACAGCTCCCTGTACCCGGTGCTAACAGCTCCCTGTATCCAGGGCTAACAGCTCCCTGTAACCAGGGCTAACAACTCCCTGTACCCAGCGCTAACAGCTCCCTGTAACCAGGGCTAACAACTCCCTGTACCCAGCGCTAACAGCTCCCTGTACCCAGCGCTAACAGCTCCCTGTACCCAGGGCTAACAGCTCCCTGTACCCAGCGCTACAGCTCCCTGTACCCAGGGCTAACAGCTCCCTGTATCCAGCGCTAACAACTCCCTGTACCCAGCACTAACAGCTCCCTGTACCCAGCGCTACAGCTCCCTGTACCCAGGGCTAACAGCTCCCTGTACACAGAGCTAACAGCTCCCTGTATCCAGGGCTACCAGCTCCCTGTATCCAGCGCTAACAGCTCCCTGTACCCAGGGCTAACAGCTCCCTGTATCCAGGGCTAACATCTCCCTGTACACAGGGCTAACAGCTCCCTGTACTCAGCGCTAACAGCTCCCTGTACGCAGGGCTAACAGCTCCCTGTACTCAGCGCTAACAGCTCCCTGTCCCCGGTGCTAACAGCTCCCTGTACCCAGGGCCAACATCTCCCTGTGCCCAGGGCTAACAGCTCCATGTACCCAGCGTTAACAGCTCCCTGTACCCAGGGCTAACAACACCCTGTACCCAGCGCTAACAACACCCTGTACCCAGGGCCAACAGCTCCCTGTACCCAGGGCTAACAGCTCCCTGTACCCAGCGCTAACAGCTCCCTGTGCCCAGGGCTAACAGCTCCCTGTACCCAGCGCTACAGCTCCCTGTACCCAGGGCTAACAGCTCCCTGTACACAGAGCTAACAGCTCCCTGTATCCAGGGCTACCAGCTCCCTGTATCCAGCGCTAACAGCTCCCTGTATCCAGGGCTAACAGCTCCCTGTACCCAGGGCTAACATCTCCCTGTACACAGGGCTAACAGCTCCCTGTACTCAGCGCTAACAGCTCCCTGTACCCAGGGCTAACAGCTCCCTGTACTCAGCGCTAACAGCTCCCTGTCCCCGGTGCTAACAGCTCCCTGTACCCAGGGCCAACATCTCCCTGTGCCCAGGGCTAACAGCTCCATGTACCCAGCGTTAACAGCTCCCTGTACCCAGGGCTAACAACACCCTGTACCCAGCGCTAACAACACCCTGTACCCAGGGCCAACAGCTCCCTGTACCCAGGGCTAACAGCTCCATGTACCCAGCGCTAACAGCTCCCTGTACCCAGGGCTAACAGCTCCCTGTGCCCAGCGCTAACAGCTCCCTGTGCCCAGAGCCAACAGCTCCCTGTATCCAGCGCTAACAACTCCCTGTACCCAGCACTAACAGCTCCCTGTACCCAGCGCTACAGCTCCCTGTACCCAGGGCTAACAGCTCCCTGTACACAGAGCTAACAGCTCCCTGTATCCAGGGCTACCAGCTCCCTGTATCCAGCGCTAACAGCTCCCTGTATCCAGGGCTAACAGCTCCCTGTACACAGGGCTAACATCTCCCTGTACCCAGGGCTAACAGCTCCCTGTACTCAGCGCTAACAGCTCCCTGTACCCAGGGCTAACAGCTCCCTGTACTCAGCGCTAACAGCTCCCTGTCCCCGGTGCTAACAGCTCCCTGTACCCAGGGCCAACATCTCCCTGTGCCCAGGGCTAACAGCTCCATGTACCCAGCGTTAACAGCTCCCTGCACCCAGGGCTAACAACACCCTGTACCCAGCGCTAACAACACCCTGTACCCAGGGCCAACAGCTCCCTGTACCCAGGGCTAACAGCTCCATGTACCCAGCGCTAACAGCTCCCTGTGCCCAGCGCTAACAGCTCCCTGTGCCCAGCGCTAACAGCTCCCTGTGCCCAGCGCCAACAGCTCCCTGTACCCAGGGCTAACAGCTCCCTGTGCCCAGAGGCAACAGCTCCCTGTACCCGGCGCTACAGCTCCCTGTACCCAGGGCTAACAGCTCCCTGTATCCAGCGCTAACAACTCCCTGTACCCAGCACTAACAGCTCCCTGTACCCAGCGCTACAGCTCCCTGTACCCAGGGCTAACAGCTCCCTGTACACAGAGCTAACAGCTCCCTGTATCCAGGGCTACCAGCTCCCTGTATCCAGCGCTAACAGCTCCCTGTATCCAGGGCTAACAGCTCCCTGTACCCAGGGCTAACATCTCCCTGTACACAGGGCTAACAGCTCCCTGTACCCAGGGCTAACAGCTCCCTGTACCCAGGGCTAACAGCTCCCTGTACCCAGGGCTAACAGCTCCCTGTCCCCGGTGCTAACAGCTCCCTGTACCCAGGGCCAACATCTCCCTGTGCCCAGGGCTAACAGCTCCATGTACCCAGCGTTAACAGCTCCCTGTACCCAGGGCTAACAACACCCTGTACCCAGCGCTAACAACACCCTGTACCCAGGGCCAACAGCTCCCTGTACCCAGGGCTAACAGCTCCATGTACCCAGCGCTAACAGCTCCCTGTACCCAGGGCTAACAGCTCCCTGTGCCCAGTGCTAACAGCTCCCTGTGCCCAGAGCCAACAGCTCCCTGTACCCAGCGCTAACAGCTCCCAGTACCCAGGGCTAACAGCTCCCTGTACCCAGGGCTAACAGCTCCCTGTGTCCAGCGCTAACAGCTCCCTGTGCCCAGGGCTAACAGCTCCCTGTGCCAAGGTCTAACAGCTCCCTGTACCCAGCGCTACAGCTCCCTGTACCCAGGGCTAACAACTCCATGTACCCAGCGTTAAAGCTCCCTGTACCCAGGGCTAACAACACCCTGTACCCAGCGCTAACAACACCCTGTACCCAGGGCCAACAGCTCCCTGTACCCAGGGCTAACAGCTCCCTGTGCCCAGCGCTAACAGCTCCCTGTGCCCAGGGCTAACAGCTCCCTGTACCCAGCGCTACAGCTCCCTGTACCCAGGGCTAACAGCTCCCTGTACACAGAGCTAACAGCTCCCTGTATCCAGGGCTACCAGCTCCCTGTATCCAGCGCTAACAGCTCCCTGTATCCAGGGCTAACAGCTCCCTGTACCCAGGGCTAACATCTCCCTGTACACAGGGCTAACAGCTCCCTGTACTCAGCGCTAACAGCTCCCTGTACCCAGAGCTAACAGCTCCCTGTACTCAGCGCTAACAGCTCCCTGTCCCCGGTGCTAACAGCTCCCTGTACCCAGGGCCAACATCTCCCTGTGCCCAGGGCTAACAGCTCCATGTACCCAGCGTTAACAGCTCCCTGTACCCAGGGCTAACAACACCCTGTACCCAGCGCTAACAACACCCTGTACCCAGGGCCAACAGCTCCCTGTACCCAGGGCTAACAGCTCCATGTACCCAGCGCTAACAGCTCCCTGTACCCAGGGCTAACAGCTCCCTGTGCCCAGCGCTAACAGCTCCCTGTGCCCAGAGCCAACAGCTCCCTGTATCCAGCGCTAACAACTCCCTGTACCCAGCACTAACAGCTCCCTGTACCCAGCGCTACAGCTCCCTGTACCCAGGGCTAACAGCTCCCTGTACACAGAGCTAACAGCTCCCTGTATCCAGGGCTACCAGCTCCCTGTATCCAGCGCTAACAGCTCCCTGTATCCAGGGCTAACAGCTCCCTGTACACAGGGCTAACATCTCCCTGTACCCAGGGCTAACAGCTCCCTGTACTCAGCGCTAACAGCTCCCTGTACCCAGGGCTAACAGCTACCTGTACTCAGCGCTAACAGCTCCCTGTCCCCGGTGCTAACAGCTCCCTGTACCCAGGGCTAACATCTCCCTGTGCCCAGGGCTAACAGCACCATGTACCCAGCGTTAACAGCTCCCTGTACCCAGGGCTAACAACACCCTGTACCCAGCGCTAACAACACCCTGTACCCAGGGCCAACAGCTCCCTGTACCCAGGGCCAACAGCTCCATGTACCCAGCGCTAACAGCTCCCTGTGCCCAGCGCTAACAGCTCCCTGTGCCCAGCGCTAACAGCTCCCTGTGCCCAGCGCCAACAGCTCCCTGTACCCAGGGCTAACAGCTCCCTGTGCCCAGAGGCAACAGCTCCCTGTACCCGGCGCTACAGCTCCCTGTACCCAGGGCTAACAGCTCCCTGTATCCAGCGCTAACAACTCCCTGTACCCAGCACTAACAGCTCCCTGTACCCAGCGCTACAGCTCCCTGTACCCTGGGCTAACAGCTCCCTGTACACAGAGCTAACAGCTCCCTGTATCCAGGGCTACCAGCTCCCTGTATCCAGCGCTAACAGCTCCCTGTATCCAGGGCTAACAGCTCCCTGTACCCAGGGCTAACATCTCCCTGTACACAGGGCTAACAGCTCCCTGTACCCAGGGCTAACAGCTCCCTGTACCCAGGGCTAACAGCTCCCTGTACCCAGGGCTAACAGCTCCCTGTCCCCGGTGCTAACAGCTCCCTGTACCCAGGGCCAACATCTCCCTGTGCCCAGGGCTAACAGCTCCATGTACCCAGCGTTAACAGCTCCCTGTACCCAGGGCTAACAACACCCTGTACCCAGCGCTAACAACACCCTGTACCCAGGGCCAACAGCTCCCTGTACCCAGGGCTAACAGCTCCATGTACCCAGCGCTAACAGCTCCCTGTACCCAGGGCTAACAGCTCCCTGTGCCCAGTGCTAACAGCTCCCTGTGCCCAGAGCCAACAGCTCCCTGTACCCAGCGCTAACAGCTCCCTGTACCCAGGGCTAACAGCTCCCTGTACCCAGGGCTAACAGCTCCCTGTGTCCAGCGCTAACAGCTCCCTGTGCCCAGGGCTAACAGCTCCCTGTGCCAAGGTCTAACAGCTCCCTGTACCCAGCGCTACAGCTCCCTGTACCCAGGGCTAACAACTCCCTGTACCCAGCGCTAAAGCTCCCTGTACCCAGGGCTAACAGCTCCCTGTAACCAGCGCTAACAGCTCCCTGTGCCCAGCGCTACAGCTCCCTGTACCCAGGGCTAACAGCTCCCTGTGCCCAGGGCTAACAGCTCCCTGTACCCAGGGCTAACAGCTCCCTGTACCCAGGGCTAACAGCTCCCTGTACCCAGCGCTACAGCTCACTGTACCCAGGGCTAACACCTCCCTGTGCCCAGGGCTAACAGCTCCCTGTGCCCAGGGCTAACAGCTCCCTGTACACAGCGCTAACAGCTCCCTGTGCCCAGGGCTAACAGCTCCCTGTACCCAGCGCTAACAGCTCCCTGTACCCAGGGCTAACATCTCCCTGTAACCAGCGCTAACAGCTCCCTGTACCCAGGGCTAACAGCTCCCTGTACCCAGCGCTAACAGCTCCCTGTACCCAGGGCTAACAGCTCCCTGAAACCAGCGCTAACAGCTCCCTGTACCCAGGGCTAACAGCTCCCTGTACCAAAGAGCTAACAGCTCCCTGTATCCAGGGCTACCAGCTCCCTGTATCCAGCGCTAACAGCTCCCTGTATCCAGCGCTAACAGCTCCCTGTACCCAGGGCTAACAGCTCCCTGTCCCCAGGGCTAACAGCTCCATGTACCCAGCGCTAACAGCTCCCTGTACCCAGGGCTAACAGCTCCCTGTGCCCAGCGCTAACAGCTCCCTGTGCCCAGCGCCAACAGCTCCCTGTACCCGGCGCTACAGCTCCCTGTACCCAGGGCTAACAGCTCCCTGTATCCAGCGCTAACAACTCCCTGTACCCAGCACTAACAGCTCCCTGTACCCAGCGCTACAGCTCCCTGTACCCTGGGCTAACAGCTCCCTGTACACAGAGCTAACAGCTCCCTGTATCCAGGGCTACCAGCTCCCTGTATCCAGCGCTAACAGCTCCCTGTATCCAGCGCTAACAGCTCCCTGTACCCAGGGCTAACATCTCCCTGTACACAGGGCTAACAGCTCCCTGTACTCAGCGCTAACAGCTCCCTGTACCCAGGGCTAACAGCTCCCTGTACCCAGGGCTAACAGCTCCCTGTACCCAGGGCTAACAGCTCCCTGTCCCCGGTGCTAACAGCTCCCTGTACCCAGGGCCAACATCTCCCTGTGCCCAGGGCTAACAGCTCCATGTACCCAGCGTTAACAGCTCCCTGTACCCAGGGCTAACAACACCCTGTACCCAGCGCTAACAACACCCTGTACCCAGGGCCAACAGCTCCCTGTACCCAGGGCTAACAGCTCCATGTACCCAGCGCTAACAGCTCCCTGTACCCAGGGCTAACAGCTCCCTGTGCCCAGCGCTAACAGCTCCCTGTGCCCAGAGCCAACAGCTCCCTGTACCCAGCGCTAACAGCTCCCAGTACCCAGGGCTAACAGCTCCCTGTACCCAGGGCTAACAGCTCCCTGTGTCCAGCGCTAACAGCTCCCTGTGCCCAGGGCTAACAGCTCCCTGTGCCAAGGTCTAACAGCTCCCTGTACCCAGCGCTACAGCTCCCTGTACCCAGGGCTAACAACTCCATGTACCCAGCGCTAAAGCTCCCTGTACCCAGGGCTAACAGCTCCCTGTAACCAGCGCTAACAGCTCCCTGTGCCCAGCGCTACAGCTCCCTGTACCCAGGGCTAACAGCTCCCTGTGCCCAGGGCTAACAGCTCCCTGTACCCAGGGCTAACAGCTCCCTGTACCCAGGGCTAACAGCTCCCTGTACCCAGCGCTACAGCTCACTGTACCCAGGGCTAACACCTCCCTGTGCCCAGGGCTAACAGATCCCTGTGCCCAGGGCTAACAGCTCCCTGTACACAGCGCTAACAGCTCCCTGTGCCCAGGGCTAACAGCTCCCTGTACCCAGCGCTAACAGCTCCCTGTACCCAGGGCTAACAGCTCCCTGTAACCAGCGCTAACAGCTCCCTGTACCCAGCGCTAACAGCTCCCTGTACCCAGCGCTAACAGCTCCCTGTACCCAGGGCCAACAGCTCCCTGTACCCAGCGCTAACAGCTCCCTGTACCCAGGGCTAACAGCTCCCTGAAACCAGCGCTAACAGCTCCCTGTACCCAGGGCTAACAGCTCCCTGTACCAAAGAGCGAACAGCTCCCTGTATCCAGGGCTACCAGCTCCCTGTATCCAGCGCTAACAGCTCCCTGTATCCAGCGCTAACAGCTCCCTGTGCCCAGGGCTAACAGCTCCCTGTACCCAGGGCTAACATCTCACTGTACCCAGAGCTAACAGCTCCCTGTGCCCAGGGCTAACAGCTCCCTGTACCCAGCGCTAACAGCTCCCTGTACCCAGCGCTAACAGCTCCCTGTATCCAGGGCTAACAGCTCCCTGTATCCAGGGCTAACATCTCCCTGTACACAGGGCTAACAGCTCCCTGTACCCAGCGCTAACAGCTCCCTGTGCCCAGGGCTAACAGCTCCCTGTACCCAGAGCTAACAGCTCCCTGTATCCAGGGCTAACAGCTCCCTGTAACCAGCGCTAACAGCTCCCTGCACCCAGCGCTAACAGCTCCCTGTGCCCAGGGCTAACAGCTCCCTTTACCCAGAGCTAACAGCTCCCTGAAACCAGCGCTAACAGCTCCCTGTATCCAGGGCTAACAGCTCCCTGTGCCCAGGGCTAACAGCTCCCTGTGCCCAGCGCTAACAGCTCCCTGTACCCAGCGCTAACAGCTCCCTGTGTCCAGGGCTAACAGCTCCCTGTACCCAGAGCTAACAGCTCCCTGTGTCCAGGGCTAACAGCTCCCTGTACCCAGCGCTAACAGCTCCCTGTGCCCAGGGCTACCAGCTCCCTGTACCCGGTGCTAACAGCTCCCTGTATCCAGGGCTAACAGCTCCCTGCACCCAGGGCCAACAGCTCCCTGTACCCAGCGCTAACAGCTCCCTGTATCCAGGGCTAACAGCTCCCTGTAACCAGGGCTAACAACACCCTGCACCCAGCACTAACAGCTCCCTGTAACCAGGGCTAACAACACCCTGCACCCAGCGCTAACAGCTCCCTGTACCCAGCGCTAACAGCTCCCTGTACCCAGGGCCAACAGCTCCCTGTACCCAGCGCTAACAGCTCCCTGTACCCAGCGCTAACAGCTCCCTGTACCCAGGGCCAACAGCTCCCTGTACCCAGGGCTAACAGCTCCCTGTACCCAGCGCTACAGCTCCCTGTACCCAGGGCTATCAGCTCCCTGTATCCAGCGCTAACAACTCCCTGTACCCAGCACTAACAGCTCCCTGTACCCAGCGCTACAGCTCCCTGTACCCAGGGCTAACAGCTCCCTGTACACAGAGCTAACAGCTCCCTGTATCCAGGGCTACCAGCTCCCTGTATCCAGCGCTAACAGCTCCCTGTATCCAGGGCTAACAGCTCCCTGTACCCAGGGCTAACATCTGCCTGTACACAGGGCTAACAGCTCCCTGTACTCAGCGCTAACAGCTCCCTGTACCCAGGGCTAACAGCTCCCTGTACCCAGGGCTAACAGCTCCCTGTCCCCGGTGCTAACAGCTCCCTGTACCCAGGGCCAACATCTCCCTGTGCCCAGGGCTAACAGCTCCATGTACCCAGCGTTAACAGCTCCCTGTACCCAGGGCTAACAACACCCTGTACCCAGCGCTAACAACACCCTGTACCCAGGGCCAACAGCTCCCTGTACCCAGGGCTAACAGCTCCATGTACCCAGCGCTAACAGCTCCCTGTACCCAGGGCTAACAGCTCCCTGTGCCCAGCGCTAACAGCTCCCTGTGCCCAGAGCCAACAGCTCCCTGTACCCAGCGCTACAGCTCCCTGTACCCAGGGCTATCAGCTCCCTGTATCCAGCGCTAACAACTCCCTGTACCCAGCACTAACAGCTCCCTGTACCCAGCGCTACAGCTCCCTGTACCCTGGGCTAACAGCTCCCTGTACACAGAGCTAACAGCTCCCTGTATCCAGGGCTACCAGCTCCCTGTATCCAGCGCTAACAGCTCCCTGTACCCAGGGCTAACAGTTCCCTGTACCCAGGGCTAACATCTCCCTGTACACAGGGCTAACAGCTCCCTGTACTCAGCGCAAACAGCTCCCTGTGCCCAGGGCTACCAGCTCCCTGTACCCAGAGCTAACAGCTCCCTGTACCCCGTGCTAACAGCTCCCTGTATCCAGGGCTAACAGCTCCCTGTAACCAGGGCTAACAACACCCTGTACCCAGCGCTAACAGCTCCCTGTACCCAGCGCTAACAGCTCCCTGTACCCAGGGCCAACAGCTCCCTGTACCCAGGGCTAACAGCTCCCTGTACCCAGCGCTACAGCTCCCTGTACCCAGGGCTATCAGCTCCCTGTATCCAGCGCTAACAACTCCCTGTACCCAGCACTAACAGCTCCCTGTACCCAGCGCTACAGCTCCCTGTACCCAGGGCTAACAGCTCCCTGTAGACAGAGCTAAAAGCTCCCTGTATCCAGGGCTACCAGCTCCCTGTATCCAGCGCTAACATCTCCCTGTACACAGGGCTAACAGCTCCCTGTACTCAGCGCTAACAGCTCCCTGTACGCAGGGCTAACAGCTCCCTGTACTCAGCGCTAACAGCTCCCTGTCCCCGGTGCTAACAGCTCCCTGTACCCAGGGCCAACATCTCCCTGTGTCCAGGGCTAACAGCTCCATGTACCCAGCGTTAACAGCTCCCTGTACCCAGGGCTAACAACACCCTGTACTCAGCGCTAACAACACCCTGTACCCAGGGCCAACAGCTCCCTGTACCCAGGGCTAACAGCTCCATGTACCCAGCGCTAACAGCTCCCTGTACCCAGGGCTAACAGCTCCCTGTGCCCAGCGCTAACAGGTCCCTGTGCCCAGAGGCAACAGCTCCCTGTACCCAGCGCTACAGCTCCCTGTACCCAGGGCTATCAGCTCCCTGTATCCAGGGCTAACAACTCCCTGTACCCAGCACTAACAGCTCCCTGTACCCAGCGCTACAGCTCCCTGTACCCTGGGCTAACAGCTCCCTGTACACAGAGCTAACAGCTCCCTGTATCCAGGGCTACCAGCTCCATGTATCCAGCGCTAACAGCTCCCTGTACCCAGGGCTAACAGTTCCCTGTACCCAGGGCTAACATCTCCCTGTACACAGGGCTAACAGCTCCCTGTACTCAGCGCAAACAGCTCCCTGTGCCCACGGCTACCAGCTCCCTGTACCCAGAGCTAACAGCTCCCTGTACCCCGTGCTCACAGCTCCCTGTATCCAGGGCTAACAGCTCCCTGCACCCAGGGCCAACAGCTCCCTGTACCCAGCGCTAACAGCTCCCTGTAACCAGGGCTAACAACACCCTGTACCCAGCGCTAACAGCTCTCTGTGCCCAGAGCTAACAGCTCCCTGTACCCAGGGCTAACAGCTCCCTGGACCCAGAGCTAAAAGCTCCCTGTACCCAGCGCTAACAACTCCCTGTGTCCAGGGCCAACAGCTCCCTGTGCCCAGTGCTAACATCTCCCTGTATCCAGGGCCAACAGCTCCCTGTGCCCAGTGCTAACAGCTCCCTGTATCCAGGGCTAACAGCTCCCTGTAACCAGGGCTAACAACACCCTGTACCCAGCGCTAACAGCTCCCTGTACCCAGCGCTAACAGCTCCCTGTACCCAGGGCCAACAGCTCCCTGTACCCAGGGCTAACAGCTCCCTGTACCCAGCGCTACAGCTCCCTGTACCCAGGGCTAACAGCTCCCTGTATCCAGCGCTAACAACTCCCTGTACCCAGCACTAACAGCTCCCTGTACCCAGCGCTACAGCTCCCTGTACCCAGGGCTAACAGCTCCCTGTACACAGAGCTAACAGCTCCCTGTATCCAGGGCTACCAGCTCCCTGTATCCAGGGCTAACAGCTCCCTGTATCCAGGGCTAACAGCTCCCTGTATCCAGGGCTAACATCTCCCTGTACACAGGGCTAACAGCTCCCTGTACTCAGCGCTAACAGCTCCCTGTACTCAGCGCTAACAGCTCCCTGTACGCAGGGCTAACAGCTCCCTGTACTCAGCGCTAACAGCTCCCTGTCCCCGGTGCTAACAGCTCCCTGTACCCAGGGCCAACATCTCCCTGTGCCCAGGGCTAACAGCTCCATGTACCCAGCGTTAACAGCTCCCTGTACCCAGGGCTAACAACACCCTGTACCCAGCGCTAACAACACCCTGTACCCAGGGCCAAGAGCTCCCTGTACCCAGGGCTAACAGCTCCATGTACCCAGCGCTAACAGCTCCCTGTACCCAGGGCTAACAGCTCCCTGTGCCCAGCGCTAACAGCTCCCTGTGCCCAGAGCCAACAGCTCCCTGTACCCAGCGCTACAGCTCCCTGTACCCAGGGCTATCAGCTCCCTGTATCCAGCGCTAACAACTCCCTGTACCCAGCACTAACAGCTCCCTGTACCCTGGGCTAACAGCTCCCTGTACACAGAGCTAACAGCTCCCTGTATCCAGGGCTACCAGCTCCCTGTATCCAGCGCTAACAGCTCCCTGTATCCAGCGCTAACAGCTCCCTGTATCCAGGGCTAACAGCTCCCTGTACCCAGGGCTAACATCTCCCTGTACACAGGGCTAACAGCTCCCTGTACTCAGCGCTAACAGCTCCCTGTACCCAGGGCTAACAGCTCCCTGTACTCAGCGCTAACAGCTCCCTGTCCCCGGTGCTAACAGCTCCCTGTACCCAGGGCCAACATCTCCCTGTGCCCAGGGCTAACAGCTCCATGTACCCAGCGTTAACAGCTCCCTGTACCCAGGGCTAACAACACCCTGTACCCAGCGCTAACAACACCCTGTACCCAGGGCCAACAGCTCCATGTACCCAGGGCTAACAGCTCCATGTACCCAGCGCTAACAGCTCCCTGTACCCAGGGCTAACAGCTCCCTGTGCCCAGCGCTAACAGCTCCCTGTGCCCAGAGCCAACAGCTCCCTGTACCCAGCGCTAACAGCTCCCAGTACCCAGGGCTAACAGCTCCCTGTACCCAGGGCTAACAGCTCCCTGTACCCAGGGCTAACAGCTCCCTGTGTCCAGCGCTAACAGCTCCCTGTATCCAGGGCTAACAGCTCCCTGTACCCAGGGCTAACATCTCCCTGTACACAGGGCTAACAGCTCCCTGTACTCAGCGCTAACAGCTCCCTGTACTCAGCGCTAACAGCTCCCTGTACCCAGCGTTAACAGCTCCCTGTACCCAGGGCTAACAACACCCTGTACCCAGCGCTAACAACACCCTGACCCAGGGCCAACAGCTCCCTGTACCCAGGGCTAACAGCTCCATGTACCCAGCGCTAACAGCTCCCTGTACCCAGGGCTAACAGCTCCCTGTGCCCAGCGCTAACAGCTCCCTGTGCCCAGAGCCAACAGCTCCCTGTACCCAGCGCTAACAGCTCCCAGTACCCAGGGCTAACAGCTCCCTGTACCCAGGGCTAACAGCTCCCTGTACCCAGGGCTAACAGCTCCCTGTGTCCAGCGCTAACAGCTCCCTGTGCCCAGGGCTAACAGCTCCCTGTGCCAAGGTCTATCAGCTCCCTGTACCCAGCGCTACAGCTCCCTGTACCCAGGGCTAACAACTCCATGTACCCAGCGCTAAAGCTCCCTGTACCCAGGGCTAACAGCTCCCTGTAACCAGCGCTAACAGCTCCCTGTGCCCAGCGCTACAGCTCCCTGTACCCAGGGCTAACAGCTCCCTGTGCCCAGGGCTAACCGCTCCCTGTACCCAGGGCTAACAGCTCCCTATACCCAGGGCTAACAGCTCACTGTACCCAGCGCTACAGCTCACTGTACCCAGGGCTAACACCTCCCTGTGCCCAGGGCTAACAGATCCCTGTGCCCAGGGCTAACAGCTCCCTGTACACAGCGCTAACAGCTCCCTGTGCCCAGGGCTAACAGCTCCCTGTACCCAGGGCTAACAGCTCACTGTACCCAGGGCTAACACCTCCCTGTGCCCAGGGCTAACAGATCCCTGTGCCCAGGGCTAACAGCTCCCTGTACACAGCGCTAACAGCTCCCTGTGCCCAGGGCTAACAGCTCCCTGTACCCAGCGCTAACAGCTCCCTGTACCCAGGGCTAACAGCTCCCTGTAACCAGCGCTAACAGCTCCCTGTACCCAGGGCTAACAGCTCCCTGTACCCAGCGCTAACAGCTCCCTGTACCCAGGGCCAACAGCTCCCTGTACCCAGCGCTAACAGCTCCCTGTACCCAGGGCTAACAGCTCCCTGAAACCAGCGCTAACAGCTCCCTGTACCCAGGGCTAACAGCTCCCTGTACCAAAGAGCGAACAGCTCCCTGTATCCAGGGCTACCAGCTCCCTGTATCCAGCGCTAACAGCTCCCTGTATCCAGCGCTAAAAGCTCCCTGTGCCCAGGGCTAACAGCTCCCTGTACCCAGGGCTAACATCTCACTGTACCCAGAGCTAACACCTCCCTGTATCCAGGGCTAACAGCTCCCTGTGCCCAGGGCTAACAGCTCCCTGTACTCAGCGCTAACAGCTCCCTGTACCCAGCGCTAACAGCTCCCTGTACCCAGGGCTAACAGCTCCCTGTATCCAGGGCTAACAGCTCCCTGTATCCAGGGCTAACATCTCCCTGTACACAGGGCTAACAGCTCCCTGTACCCAGCGCTAACAGCTCCCTGTACCCAGGGCTAACAGCTCCCTGTACCCAGCGCTAACAGCTCCCTGTATCCAGGGCTAACAGCTCCCTGTACCCAGCGCTAACAGCTCCCTGTGCCCAGGGCTAACAGCTCCCTGTACCCAGGGCTAACATCTCCCTGTACACAGGGCTAACAGCTCCCTGTACTCAGCGCTAACAGCTCCCTGTACCCAGGGCTAACAGCTCCCTGTACCCAGAGCTAACAGCTCCCTGTATCCAGGGCTAACAGCTCCCTGTGCCCAGGGCTAACAGCTCCCTGTACCCAGCGCTAACAGCTCCCTGTACCCAGGGCTAACAGCTCCCTGTATCCAGGGCTAACATCTCCCTGTACACAGGGCTAACAGCTCCCTGTACTCAGCACTAACAGCTCCCTGTACCCAGGGCTAACAGTTCCCTGTACCCAGGGCTAACAGCTCCCTGTACACAGGGCTAACAGCTCCCTGTACTCAGCGCAAACAGCTCCCTGTGCCCAGGGCTAACAGCTCCCTGTACCCAGAGCTAACAGCTCCCTGTACCCAGCCCCATCAGCTCCCTGTATCCAGGGCTAACAGCTCCCTGTAACCAGGGCTAACAACACCCTGTACCCAGCGCTAACAGCTCCCTGTGTCCAGAGCTAACAGCTCCCTGTACCCAGGGCTAACAGCTCCCTGTACCCAGCGCTAACAGCTCCCTGTACCCAGGGCTAACAGCTCCCTGTAACCAGCGCTAACAGCTCCCTGTAACCAGCGCTAACAGCTCCCTGTACCCAGGGCTAACAGCTCCCTGTACCCAGGGCCAACAGCTCCCTGTACCCAGCGCTAACAGCTCCCTGTACCCAGGGCTAACAGCTCCCTGAAACCAGCGCTAACAGCTCCCTGTACCCAGGGCTAACAGCTCCCTGTACCAAAGAGCGAACAGCTCCCTGTATCCAGGGCTACCAGCTCCCTGTATCCAGCGCTAACAGCTCCCTGTGCCCAGGGCTAACAGCTCCCTGTACCCAGGGCTAACATCTCCCTGTACCCAGAGCTAACTGCTCCCTGTATCCAGGGCTAACAGCTCCCTGTGCCCAGGGCTAACAGCTCCCTGTACCCAGCGCTAACAGCTCCCTGTACCCAGCGCTAACAGCTCCCTGTACCCAGGGCTAACAGCTCCCTGTATCCAGGGCTAACAGCTCCCTGTATCCAGGGCTAACATCTCCCTGTACACAGGGCTAACAGCTCCCTGTACCCAGCGCTAACAGCTCCCTGTACCCAGGGCTAACAGCTCCCTGTACCCTGCGCTAACAGCTCCCTGTATCCAGGGCTAACAGCTCCCTGTACACAGCACTAACAGCTCCCTGTGCCCAGGGCTAACAGCTCCCTGTACCCAGCGCTAACAGCTCCCTGTACCCAGGGCTAACAGCTCCCTGTAACCAGCGCTAACAGCTCCCTGTACCCAGGGCTAACAGCTCCCTGTACCCAGCGCTAACAGCTCCCTGTACCCAGGGCCAACAGCTCCCTGTACCCAGCGCTAACAGCTCCCTGTACCCAGGGCTAACAGCTCCCTGAAACCAGCGCTAACAGCTCCCTGTACCCAGGGCTAACAGCTCCCTGTACCCAGAGCTAACAGCTCCCTGTATCCAGGGCTAACAGCTCCCTGTATCCAGCGCTAACAGCTCCCTGTATCCAGCGCTAACAGCTCCCTGTGCCCAGGGCTAACAGCTCCCTGTACCCGGTGCTAACAGCTCCCTGTATCCAGGGCTAACAGCTCCCTGTACACAGGGCTAACAGCTCCCTGCACTCAGCGCTAACAGCTCCCGGTACCCAGGGCTAACAGCTCCCTGTACCCAGAGCTAACAGCTCCCTGTATCCAGGGCTAACAGCTCCCTGTGCCCAGGGCTAACAGCTCCCTGTACCCAGCGCTAACAGCTCCCTGTACCCAGGGCTAACAGCTCCCTGTATCCAGGGCTAACATCTCCCTGTACACAGGGCTAACAGCTCCCTGTACTCAGCACTAACAGCTCCCTGTACCCAGGGCTAACAGCTCCCTGTACCCAGGGCTAACATCTCCCTGTACACAGGGCTAAAAGCTCCCTGTACTCAGCGCAAACAGCTCCCTGTGCCCAGGGCTAACAGCTCCCTGTACCCAGAGCTAACAGCTCCCTGTACCCAGCCCCATCAGCTCCCTGTATCCAGGGCTAACAGCTCCCTGTAACCAGGGCTAACAACACCCTGTACCCAGCGCTAACAGCTCCCTGTGTCCAGAGCTAACAGCTCCCTGTACCCAGGGCTAACAGCTCCCTGTACCCAGCGCTAACAGCTCCCTGTACCCAGGGCTAACAGCTCCCTGTAACCAGCGCTAACAGCTCCCTGTAACCAGCGCTAACAGCTCCCTGTACCCAGGGCTAACAGCTCCCTGTACCCAGGGCCAACAGCTCCCTGTACCCAGCGCTAACAGCTCCCTGTACCCAGGGCTAACAGCTCCCTGTAACCAGCGCTAACAGCTCCCTGTACCCAGGGCTAACAGCTCCCTGTACCAAAGAGCTAACAGCTCCCTGTATCCAGGGCTACCAGCTCCCTGTATCCAGCGCTAACAGCTCCCTGTGCCCAGGGCTAACAGCTCCCTGTACCCAGGGCTAACAGCTCCCTGTACCCAGAGCTAACAGCTCCCTGTATCCAGGGCTAACAGCTCCCTGTGCCCAGGGCTAACAGCTCCCTGTACCCAGCGCTAACAGCTCCCTGTACCCAGCGCTAACAGCTCCCTGTACCCAGGGCTAACAGCTCCCTGTATCCAGGGCTAACAGCTCCCTGTATCCAGGGCTAACATCTCCCTGTACACAGGGCTAACAGCTCCCTGTACCCAGCGCTAACAGCTCCCTGTACCCAGGGCTAACAGCTCCCTGTACCCAGCGCTAACAGCTCCCTGTATCCAGGGCTAACAGCTCCCTGTACACAGCACTAACAGCTCCCTGTGCCCAGGGCTAACAGCTCCATGTACCCAGCGCTAACAGCTCCCTGTACCCAGGGCTAACAGCTCCCTGTAACCAGCGCTAACAGCTCCCTGTACCCAGGGCTAACAGCTCCCTGTACCCAGCGCTAACAGCTCCCTGTACCCAGGGCCAACAGCTCCCTGTACCCAGCGCTAACAGCTCCCTGTACCCAGGGCTAACAGCTCCCTGAAACCAGCGCTAACAGCTCCCTGTACCCAGGGCTAACAGCTCCCTGTACCCAGAGCTAACAGCTCCCTGTATCCAGGGCTACCAGCTCCCTGTATCCAGCGCTAACAGCTCCCTGTATCCAGCGCTAACAGCTCCCTGTGCCCAGGGCTAACAGCTCCCTGTACCCGGTGCTAACAGCTCCCTGTATCCAGGGCTAACAGCTCCCTGTACACAGGGCTAACAGCTCCCTGCACTCAGCGCTAACAGCTCCCTGTACCCAGGGCTAACAGCTCCCTGTACCCAGAGCTAACAGCTCCCTGTATCCAGGGCTAACAGCTCCCTGTGCCCAGGGCTAACAGCTCCCTGTACCCAGCGCTAACAGCTCCCTGTACCCAGGGCTAACAGCTCCCTGTATCCAGGGCTAACATCTCCCTGTACACAGGGCTAACAGCTCCCTGTACTCAGCACTAACAGCTCCCTGTACCCAGGGCTAACAGTTCCCTGTACCCAGGGCTAACATCTCCCTGTACACAGGGCTAAAAGCTCCCTGTACTCAGCGCAAACAGCTCCCTGTGCCCAGGGCTACCAGCTCCCTGTACCCAGAGCTAACAGCTCCCTGTACCCGGTGCTAACAGCTCCCTGTATCCAGGGCTAACAGCTCCCTGCACCCAGGGCCAACAGCTCCCTGTACCCAGCCCCATCAGCTCCCTGTATCCAGGGCTAACAGCTCCCTGTAACCAGGGCTAACAACACCCTGTACCCAGCGCTAACAGCTCTCTGTGCCCAGAGCTAACAGCTCCCTGTACCCAGGGCTAACAGCTCCCTGGACCCAGAGCTAACAGCTCCCTGTACCCGGTGCTAACAGCTCCCTGTATCCAGGGCTAACAGCTCCCTGTACCCAGGGCTAACAGCTCCCTGGACCCAGATCTAACAGCTCCCTGTACCCAGAGCTAACAGCTCCCTGTATCCAGGGCTAACAGCTCCCTGTGCCCAGGGCTAACAGCTCCCTGTACCCAGCGCTAACAGCTCCCTGTACCCAGCGCTAACAGCTCCCTGTACCCAGGGCTAACAGCTCCCTGTATCCAGGGCTAACAGCTCCCTGTATCCAGGGCTAACATCTCCCTGTACACAGGGCTAACAGCTCCCTGTACCCAGCGCTAACAGCTCCCTGTACCCAGGGCTAACAGCTCCCTGTACCCAGCGCTAACAGCTCCCTGTATCCAGGGCTAACAGCTCCCTGTACACAGCACTAACAGCTCCCTGTGCCCAGGGCTAACAGCTCCCTGTACCCAGCGCTAACAGCTCCCTGTACCCAGGGCTAACAGCTCCCTGTAACCAGCGCTAACAGCTCCCTGTACCCAGGGCTAACAGCTCCCTGTACCCAGCGCTAACAGCTCCCTGTACCCAGGGCCAACAGCTCCCTGTACCCAGCGCTAACAGCTCCCGGTACCCAGGGCTAACAGCTCCCTGTAACCAGCGCTAACAGCTCCCTGTACCCAGGGCTAACAGCTCCCTGTACCCAGAGCTAACAGCTCCCTGTATCCAGGGCTACCAGCTCCCTGTATCCAGCGCTAACAGCTCCCTGTATCCAGCGCTAACAGCTCCCTGTACACAGAGCTAACAGCTCCCTGTACCCAGCGCTAACAGCTCCCTGTACCCAGGGCTAACAGCTCCCTGTATCCAGGGCTAACAGCTCCCTGTACCCAGGGCTAACATCTCCCTGTACACAGGGCTAACAGCTCCCTGTACTCAGCGCTAACAGCTCCCTGTACCCAGGGCTAACAGCTCCCTGTACTCAGCGCTAACAGCTCCCTGTCCCCGGTGCTAACAGCTCCCTGTACCCAGGGCCAACATCTCCCTGTGCCCAGGGCTAACAGCTCCATGTACCCAGCGTTAACAGCTCCCTGTACCCAGGGCTAACAACACCCTGTACCCAGCGCTAACAACACCCTGTACCCAGGGCCAACAGCTCCCTGTACCCAGGGCTAACAGCTCCATGTACCCAGCGCTAACAGCTCCCTGTACCCAGGGCTAACAGCTCCCTGTGCCCAGCGCTAACAGCTCCCTGTGCCCAGAGCCAACAGCTCCCTGTACCCAGCGCTAACAGCTCCCAGTACCCAGGGCTAACAGCTCCCTGTACCCAGGGCTAACAGCTCCCTGTGTCCAGCGCTAACAGCTCCCTGTGCCCAGGGCTAACAGCTCCCTGTGCCAAGGTCTAACAGCTCCCTGTACCCAGCGCTACAGCTCCCTGTACCCAGGGCTAACAACTCCCTGTAACCAGCGCTAACAGCTCCCTGTACCCAGGGCTAACAGCTCCATGTACCCAGCGCTAACAGCTCCCTGTACCCAGGGCTAACAGCTCCCTGTGCCCAGCGCTAACAGCTCCCTGTGCCCAGAGGCAACAGCTCCCTGTACCCAGCGCTACAGCTCCCTGTACCCAGGGCTATCAGCTCCCTGTATCCAGCGCTAACAACTCCCTGTACCCAGCACTAACAGCTCCCTGTACCCAGCGCTACAGCTCCCTGTACCCAGGGCTAACAGCTCCCTGTACACAGAGCTAACAGCTCCCTGTATCCAGGGCTACCAGCTCCATGTATCCAGCGCTAACAGCTCCCTGTACCCAGGGCTAACAGTTCCCTGTACCCAGGGCTAACATCTCCCTGTACACAGGGCTAACAGCTCCCTGTACTCAGCGCAAACAGCTCCCTGTGCCCACGGCTACCAGCTCCCTGTACCCAGAGCTAACAGCTCCCTGTACCCCGTGCTCACAGCTCCCTGTATCCAGGGCTAACAGCTCCCTGCACCCAGGGCCAACAGCTCCCTGTACCCAGCGCTAACAGCTCCCTGTATCCAGGGCTAACAGCTCCCTGTAACCAGGGCTAACAACACCCTGTACCCAGCGCTAACAGCTCTCTGTGCCCAGAGCTAACAGCTCCCTGTACCCAGGGCTAACAGCTCCCTGGACCCAGAGCTAACAGCTCCCTGTACCCAGCGCTAACAACTCCCTGTGTCCAGGGCTAACAGCTCCCTGTGCCCAGTGCTAACATCTCCCTGTATCCAGGGCCAACAGCTCCCTGTGCCCAGTGCTAACAGCTCCCTGTATCCAGGGCTAACAGCTCCCTGTAACCAGGGCTAACAACACCCTGTACCCAGCGCTAACAGCTCCCTGTAACCAGGGCTAACAACACCCTGTACCCAGCGCTAACAGCTCCCTGTACCCAGCGCTAACAGCTCCCTGTACCCAGGGCCAACAGCTCCCTGTACCCAGGGCTAACAGCTCCCTGTACCCAGCGCTACAGCTCCCTGTACCCAGGGCTATCAGCTCCCTGTATCCAGCGCTAACAACTCCCTGTACCCAGCACTAACAGCTCCCTGTACCCAGCGCTACAGCTCCCTGTACCCAGGGCTAACAGCTCCCTGTCCACAGAGCTAACAGCTCCCTGTATCCAGGGCTAACAGCTCCCTGTATCCAGCGCTAACAGCTCCCTGTATCCAGGGCTAACAGCTCCCTGTATCCAGGGCTAACATCTCCCTGTACACAGGGCTAACAGCTCCCTGTACGCAGGGCTAACAGCTCCCTGTACTCAGCGCTAACAGCTCCCTGTCCCCGGTGCTAACAGCTCCCTGTACCCAGGGCCAACATCTCCCTGTGCCCAGGGCTAACAGCTCCATGTACCCAGCGTTAACAGCTCCCTGTACCCAGGGCTAACAACACCCTGTACCCAGCGCTAACAACACCCTGTACCCAGGGCCAACAGCTCCCTGTACCCAGGGCTAACAGCTCCATGTACCCAGCGCTAACAGCTCCCTGTACCCAGGGCTAACAGCTCCCTGTACCCAGGGCTAACAGCTCCCTGTGCCCAGCGCTAACAGCTCCCTGTACCCAGGGCTAACAGCTCCCTGTACCCAGCGCTAACAGCTCCCTGTACCCAGGGCTATCAGCTCCCTGTATCCAGCGCTAACAGCTCCCTGTGCCCAGAGCCAACAGCTCCCTGTACCCAGCGCTAACAGCTCCCTGTACCCAGGGCTAACAGCTCCCTGTACCCAGGGCTAACAGCTCCCTGTACCCAGGGCTAACAGCTCCCTGTGTCCAGCGCTAACAGCTCCCTGTATCCAGGGCTAACAGCTCCCTGTACCCAGGGCTAACATCTCCCTGTACACAGGGCTAACAGCTCCCTGTACTCAGCGCTAACAGCTCCCTGTACCCAGGGCTAACAGCTCCCTGTACTCAGCGCTAACAGCTCCCTGTCCCCGGTGCTAACAGCTCCCTGTACCCAGGGCCAACATCTCCCTGTGCCCAGGGCTAACAGCTCCATGTACCCAGCGTTAACAGCTCCCTGTACCCAGGGCTAACAACACCCTGTACCCAGCGCTAACAACACCCTGTACCCAGGGCCAACAGCTCCCTGTACCCAGGGCTAACAGCTCCATGTACCCAGCGCTAACAGCTCCCTGTACCCAGGGCTAACAGCTCCCTGTGCCCAGCGCTAACAGCTCCCTGTGCCCAGAGCCAACAGCTCCCTGTACCCAGCGCTAACAGCTCCCTGTACCCAGGGCTAACAGCTCCCTGTACCCAGGGCTAACAGCTCCCTGTGTCCAGCGCTAACAGCTCCCTGTGCCCAGGGCTAACAGCTCCCTGTGCCAAGGTCTAACAGCTCCCTGTACCCAGCGCTACAGCTCCCTGTACCCAGGGCTAACAACTCCATGTACCCAGCGCTAAAGCTCCCTGTACCCAGGGCTAACAGCTCCCTGTAACCAGCGCTAACAGCTCCCTGTGCCCAGCGCTACAGCTCCCTGTACCCAGGGCTAACAGCTCCCTGTGCCCAGGGCTAACCGCTCCCTGTACCCAGGGCTAACAGCTCCCTGTACCCAGGGCTAACAGCTCCCTGTACCCAGCGCTACAGCTCCCTGTACCCAGGGCTAACAGCTCCCTGTGCCCAGGGCTAACAGATCCCTGTGCCCAGGGCTAACAGCTCCCTGTACACAGCGCTAACAGCTCCCTGTGCCCAGGGCTAACAGCTCCCTGTACCCAGGGCTAACAGCTCCCTGTACCCAGCGCTACAGCTCCCTGTACCCAGGGCTAACACCTCCCTGTGCCCAGGGCTAACAGATCCCTGTGCCCAGGGCTAACAGCTCCCTGTACACAGCGCTAACAGCTCCCTGTGCCCAGGGCTAACAGCTCCCTGTACCCAGCGCTAACAGCTCCCTGTACCCAGGGCTAACAGCTCCCTGTAACCAGCGCTAACAGCTCCCTGTACCCAGGGCTAACAGCTCCCTGTACCCAGCGCTAACAGCTCCCTGTACCCAGGGCCAACAGCTCCCTGTACCCAGCGCTAACAGCTCCCTGTACCCAGGGCTAACAGCTCCCTGAAACCAGCGCTAACAGCTCCCTGTACCCAGGGCTAACAGCTCCCTGTACCAAAGAGCTAACAGCTCCCTGTATCCAGGGCTACCAGCTCCCTGTATCCAGCGCTAACAGCTCCCTGTATCCAGCGCTAACAGCTCCCTGTGCCCAGGGCTAACAGCTCCCTGTACCCAGGGCTAACATCTCCCTGTACCCAGAGCTAACAGCTCCCTGTATCCAGGGCTAACAGCTCCCTGTGCCCAGGGCTAACCCCTCCCTGTACCCAGCGCTAACAGCTCCCTGTACCCAGCGCTAACAGCTCCCTGTACCCAGGGCTAACAGCTCCCTGTATCCAGGGCTAACAGCTCCCTGTATCCAGGGCTAACAGCTCCCTGTATCCAGGGCTAACATCTCCCTGTACACAGGGCTAACAGCTCCCTGTACCCAGCGGTAACAGCTCCCTGTACCCAGGGCTAACAGCTCCCTGTACCCTGCGCTAACAGCTCCCTGTATCCAGGGCTAACAGCTCCCTGTACCCAGCGCTAACAGCTCCCTGTGCCCAGGGCTAACAGCTCCCTGTACCCAGGGCTAACATCTCCCTGTACACAGGGCTAACAGCTCCCTGCACTCAGCGCTAACAGCTCCCTGTACCCAGGGCTAACAGCTCCCTGTACCCAGAGCTAACAGCTCCCTGTATCCAGGGCTAACAGCTCCCTGTGCCCAGGGCTAACAGCTCCCTGTACCCAGCGCTAACAGCTCCCTGTACCCAGGGCTAACAGCTCCCTGTATCCAGGGCTAACATCTCCCTGTACACAGGGCTAACAGCTCCCTGTACTCAGCACTAACAGCTCCCTGTACCCAGGGCTAACAGTTCCCTGTACCCAGGGCTAACATCTCCCTGTACACAGGGCTAAAAGCTCCCTGTACTCAGCGCAAACAGCTCCCTGTGCCCAGGGCTACCAGCTCCCTGTACCCAGAGCTAACAGCTCCCTGTACCCGGTGCTAACAGCTCCCTGTATCCAGGGCTAACAGCTCCCTGCACCCAGGGCCAACAGCTCCCTGTACCCAGCCCCATCAGCTCCCTGTATCCAGGGCTAACAGCTCCCTGTAACCAGGGCTAACAACACCCTGTACCCAGCGCTAACAGCTCTCTGTGCCCAGAGCTAACAGCTCCCTGTACCCAGGGCTAACAGCTCCCTGGACCCAGAGCTAACAGCTCCCTGTACCCGGTGCTAACAGCTCCCTGTATCCAGGGCTAACAGCTCCCTGTACCCAGGGCTAACAGCTCCCTGTACCCAGAGCTAACAGCTCCCTGTACCCAGAGCTAACAGCTCCCTGTATCCAGGGCTAACAGCTCCCTGTGCCCAGGGCTAACAGCTCCCTGTACCCAGCGCTAACAGCTCCCTGTACCCAGCGCTAACAGCTCCCTGTACCCAGGGCTAACAGCTCCCTGTATCCAGGGCTAACAGCTCCCTGTATCCAGGGCTAACATCTCCCTGTACACAGGGCTAACAGCTCCCTGTACCCAGCGCTAACAGCTCCCTGTACCCAGGGCTAACAGCTCCCTGTACCCAGCGCTAACAGCTCCCTGTATCCAGGGCTAACAGATCCCTGTACACAGCACTAACAGCTCCCTGTGCCCAGGGCTAACAGCTCCCTGTACCCAGCGCTAACAGCTCCCTGTACCCAGGGCTAACAGCTCCCTGTAACCAGCGCTAACAGCTCCCTGTACCCAGGGCTAACAGCTCCCTGTACCCAGCGCTAACAGCTCCCTGTACCCAGGGCCAACAGCTCCCTGTACCCAGCGCTAACAGCTCCCTGTACCCAGGGCTAACAGCTCCCTGAAACCAGCGCTAACAGCTCCCTGTACCCAGGGCTAACAGCTCCCTGTACCCAGAGCTAACAGCTCCCTGTATCCAGGGCTACCAGCTCCCTGTATCCAGCGCTAACAGCTCCCTGTATCCAGCGCTAACAGCTCCCTGTGCCCAGGGCTAACAGCTCCCTGTACCCAGGGCTAACATCTCCCTGTACACAGGGCTAACAGCTCCCTGCACTCAGCGCTAACAGCCGCCTGTACCCAGGGCTAACAGCTCCCTGTACTCAGAGCTAACAGCTCCCTGTATCCAGGGCTAACAGCTCCCTGTGCCCAGGGCTAACAGCTCCCTGTACCCAGCGCTAACATCACCCTGTACCCAGGGCTAACAGCTCCCTGTATCCAGGGCTAACATCTCCCTGTACACAGGGCTAACAGCTCCCTGTACTCAGCACTAACAGCTCCCTGTACTCAGCGCAAACAGCTCCCTGTGCCCAGGGCTACCAGCTCCCTGTACCCAGAGCTAACAGCTCCCTGTACCCGGTGCTAACAGCTCCCTGTATCCAGGGCTAACAGCTCCCTGCACCCAGGGCCAACAGCTCCCTGTACCCAGCCCCAACAGCTCCCTGTACCCAGCGCTAACAGCTCCCTGTTACCAGGGCTAACAACACCCTGTACCCAGCGCTAACAGCTCTCTGTGCCCAGAGCTAACAGCTCCCTGTACCCAGGGCTAACAGCTCCCTGGACCCAGAGCTAACAGCTCCCTGTACCCGGTGCTAACAGCTCCCTGTATCCAGGGCTAACAGCTCCCTGTAACCAGGGCTAACAACACCCTGTACCCAGCGCTAACAGCTCCCTGTAACCAGGGCTAACAACACCCTGTACCCAGCGCTAACAGCTCCCTGTACCCAGCGCTAACAGCTCCCTGTACCCAGGGCCAACAGCTCCCTGTACCCAGCGCTAACAGCTCCCTGTACCCAGCGCTACAGCTCCCTGTACCCAGGGCTAACAGCTCCCTGTATCCAGCGCTAACAACTCCCTGTACCCAGCACTAACAGCTCCCTGTACCCAGCGCTACAGCTCCCTGTACCCAGGGCTAACAGCTCCCTGTACACAGAGCTAACAGCTCCCTGTATCCAGGGCTACCAGCTCCCTGTATCCAGCGCTAACATCTCCCTGTACACAGGGCTAACAGCTCCCTGTACTCAGCGCTAACAGCTCCCTGTACGCAGGGCTAACAGCTCCCTGTACTCAGCGCTAACAGCTCCCTGTCCCCGGTGCTAACAGCTCCCTGTACACAGGGCCAACATCTCCCTGTGTCCAGGGCTAACAGCTCCATGTACCCAGCGTTAACAGCTCCCTGTACCCAGGGCTAACAACACCCTGTACCCAGCGCTAACAACACCCTGTACCCAGGGCCAACAGCTCCCTGTACCCAGGGCTAACAGCTCCATGTACCCAGCGCTAACAGCTCCCTGTACCCAGGGCTAACAGCTCCCTGTGCCCAGCGCTAACAGCTCCCTGTGCCCAGAGGCAACAGCTCCCTGTACCCAGCGCTACAGCTCCCTGTACCCAGGGCTATCAGCTCCCTGTATCCAGCGCTAACAACTCCCTGTACCCAGCACTAACAGCTCCCTGTACCCAGCGCTACAGCTCCCTGTACCCTGGGCTAACAGCTCCCTGTACACAGAGCTAACAGCTCCCTGTATCCAGGGCTACCAGCTCCATGTATCCAGCGCTAACAGCTCCCTGTACCCAGGGCTAACAGCTCCCTGTACCCAGCGCTAACAGCTCCCTGTACCCAGGGCTAACAGCTCCCTGTATCCAGGGCTAACAGCTCCCTGTATCCAGGGCTAACAGCTCCCTGTACCCAGGGCTAACAGCTCCCTGTACCCAGCGCTAACAGCTCCCTGTACCCAGGGCTAACAGCTCCCTGTACCCAGCGCTAACAGCTCCCTGTATCCAGGGCTAACAGCTCCCTGTATCCAGCGCTAACAGCTCCCTGTACCCAGGGCTAACAGCTCCCTGTACCCAGAGCTAACAGCTCCCTGTACCCAGAGCTAACAGCTCCCTGTATCCAGGGCTAACAGCTCCCTGTGCCCAGGGCTAACAGCTCCCTGTACCCAGCGCTAACAGCTCCCTGTACCCAGCGCTAACAGCTCCCTGTACCCAGGGCTAACAGCTCCCTGTATCCAGGGCTAACAGCTCCCTGTATCCAGGGCTAACAGCTCCCTGTACACAGGGCTAACAGCTCCCTGTACCCAGCGCTAACAGCTCCCTGTACCCAGGGCTAACAGCTCCCTGTACCCAGCGCTAACAGCTCCCTGTATCCAGGGCTAACAGCTCCCTGTACACAGCACTAACAGCTCCCTGTGCCCAGGGCTAACAGCTCCCTGTACCCAGCGCTAACAGCTCCCTGTACCCAGGGCTAACAGCTCCCTGTAACCAGCGCTAACAGCTCCCTGTACCCAGGGCTAACAGCTCCCTGTACCCAGCGCTAACAGCTCCCTGTACCCAGCGCTAACAGCTCCCTGTACCCAGGGCTAACAGCTCCCTGTACCCAGCGCTAACAGCTCCCTGTACCCAGGGCTAACAGCTCCCTGTAACCAGCGCTAACAGCTCCCTGTACCCAGGGCTAACAGCTCCCTGTACCCAGAGCTAACAGCTCCCTGTATCCAGGGCTAACAGCTCCCTGTATCCAGCGCTAACAGCTCCCTGTATCCAGCGCTAACAGCTCCCTGTGCCCAGGGCTAACAGCTCCCTGTACCCAGGGCTAACATCTCCCTGTACCCAGGGCTAACAGCTCCCTGTACCCAGCGCTAACAGCCCCTGTACCCAGGGCTAACAGCTCCCTGTACCCAGAGCTAACAGCTCCCTGTATCCAGGGCTAACAGCTCCCTGTGCCCAGGGCTAACAGCTCCCTGTACCCAGCGCTAACAGCTCCCTGTACCCAGGGCTAACAGCTCCCTGTATCCAGGGCTAACAGCTCCCTGTACACAGGGCTAACAGCTCCCTGTACTCAGCACTAACAGCTCCCTGTACTCAGCGCTAACAGCTCCCTGTGCCCAGGGCTACCAGCTCCCTGTACCCAGAGCTAACAGCTCCCTGTACCCGTGCTAACAGCTCCCTGTATCCAGGGCTAACAGCTCCCTGTACCCAGGGCCAACAGCTCCCTGTACCCAGCCCCAACAGCTCCCTGTACCCAGCGCTAACAGCTCCCTGTTACCAGGGCTAACAACTCCCTGTACCCAGCGCTAACAGCTCCCTGTGCCCAGAGCTAACAGCTCCCTGTACCCAGGGCTAACAGCTCCCTGTACCCAGAGCTAACAGCTCCCTGTACCCGGTGCTAACAGCTCCCTGTATCCAGGGCTAACAGCTCCCTGTAACCAGGGCTAACAACTCCCTGTACCCAGCGCTAACAGCTCCCTGTAACCAGGGCTAACAACACCCTGTACCCAGCGCTAACAGCTCCCTGTACCCAGCGCTAACAGCTCCCTGTACCCAGGGCCAACAGCTCCCTGTACCCAGCGCTAACAGCTCCCTGTACCCAGCGCTACAGCTCCCTGTACCCAGGGCTAACAGCTCCCTGTATCCAGCGCTAACAACTCCCTGTACCCAGCACTAACAGCTCCCTGTACCCAGCGCTACAGCTCCCTGTACCCAGGGCTAACAGCTCCCTGTACACAGAGCTAACAGCTCCCTGTATCCAGGGCTAACAGCTCCCTGTATCCAGCGCTAACATCTCCCTGTACACAGGGCTAACAGCTCCCTGTACTCAGCGCTAACAGCTCCCTGTACCCAGGGCTAACAGCTCCCTGTACTCAGCGCTAACAGCTCCCTGTCCCCGGTGCTAACAGCTCCCTGTACACAGGGCCAACATCTCCCTGTGTCCAGGGCTAACAGCTCCATGTACCCAGCGTTAACAGCTCCCTGTACCCAGGGCTAACAACACCCTGTACCCAGCGCTAACAACACCCTGTACCCAGGGCCAACAGCTCCCTGTACCCAGGGCTAACAGCTCCATGTACCCAGCGCTAACAGCTCCCTGTACCCAGGGCTAACAGCTCCCTGTGCCCAGCGCTAACAGGTCCCTGTGCCCAGAGGCAACAGCTCCCTGTACCCAGCGCTACAGCTCCCTGTACCCAGGGCTATCAGCTCCCTGTATCCAGCGCTAACAACTCCCTGTACCCAGCACTAACAGCTCCCTGTACCCAGCGCT
The DNA here is from genome assembly GCF_020745735.1 of Hemiscyllium ocellatum. Classification (NCBI taxonomy): domain Eukaryota; kingdom Metazoa; phylum Chordata; class Chondrichthyes; order Orectolobiformes; family Hemiscylliidae; genus Hemiscyllium; species Hemiscyllium ocellatum. The sequence goes on along the minus strand of NC_083403.1, from coordinate 2,625,888 downwards.
ACAGCTCCCTGTACCCTGGGCTAACAGCTCCCTGTACACAGAGCTAACAGCTCCCTGTATCCAGGGCTACCAGCTCCATGTATCCAGCGCTAACAGCTCCCTGTACCCAGGGCTAACAGCTCCCTGTACCCAGCGCTAACAGCTCCCTGTACCCAGGGCTAACAGCTCCCTGTATCCAGGGCTAACAGCTCCCTGTATCCAGGGCTAACATCTCCCTGTACACAGGGCTAACAGCTCCCTGTACCCAGCGCTACCAGCTCCCTGTACCCAGGGCTAACAGCTCCCTGTACCCTGCGCGAACAGCTCCCTGTATCCAGGGCTAACAGATCCCTGTACCCAGCGCTAACAGCTCCCTGTGCCCAGGGCTAACAGCTCCCTGTACCCAGGGCTAACATCTCCCTGTACACAGGGCTAACAGCTCCCTGCACTCAGCGCTAACAGCTCCCTGTACCCAGGGCTAACAGCTCCCTGTACCCAGAGCTAACAGCTCCCTGTATCCAGGGCTAACAGCTCCCTGTGCCCAGGGCTAACAGCTCCCTGTACCCAGCGCTAACAGCTCCCTGTACCCAGCGCTAACAGCTCCCTGTACCCAGGGCTAACAGCTCCCTGTATCCAGGGCTAACATCTCCCTGTACACAGGGCTAACAGCTCCCTGTACTCAGCACTAACAGCTCCCTGTACCCAGGGCTAACAGTTCCCTGTACCCAGGGCTAACATCTCCCTGTACACAGGGCTAAAAGCTCCCTGTACTCAGCGCAAACAGCTCCCTGTGCCCAGGGCTACCAGCTCCCTGTACCCAGAGCTAACAGCTCCCTGTACCCGGTGCTAACAGCTCCCTGTATCCAGGGCTAACAGCTCCCTGTATCCAGGGCCAACAGCTCCCTGTACCCAGCCCCATCAGCTCCCTGTATCCAGGGCTAACAGCTCCCTGTAACCAGGGCTAACAACACCCTGTACCCAGCGCTAACAGCTCTCTGTGCCCAGAGCTAACAGCTCCCTGTACCCAGGGCTAACAGCTCCCTGGACCCAGAGCTAACAGCTCCCTGTACCCGGTGCTAACAGCTCCCTGTATCCAGGGCTAACAGCTCCCTGTACCCAGGGCTAACAGCTCCCTGGACCCAGAGCTAACAGCTCCCTGTACCCAGAGCTAACAGCTCCCTGTATCCAGGGCTAACAGCTCCCTGTGCCCAGGGCTAACAGCTCCCTGTACCCAGCGCTAACAGCTCCCTGTACCCAGCGCTAACAGCTCCCTGTACCCAGGGCTAACAGCTCCCTGTATCCAGGGCTAACAGCTCCCTGTATCCAGGGCTAACATCTCCCTGTACACAGGGCTAACAGCTCCCTGTACCCAGCGCTAACAGCTCCCTGTACCCAGGGCTAACAGCTCCCTGTACCCAGCGCTAACAGCTCCCTGTATCCAGGGCTAACAGATCCCTGTACACAGCACTAACAGCTCCCTGTGCCCAGGGCTAACAGCTCCCTGTACCCAGCGCTAACAGCTCCCTGTACCCAGGGCTAACAGCTCCCTGTAACCAGCGCTAACAGCTCCCTGTACCCAGGGCTAACAGCTCCCTGTACCCAGCGCTAACAGCTCCCTGTACCCAGGGCCAACAGCTCCCTGTACCCAGCGCTAACAGCTCCCTGTACCCAGGGCTAACAGCTCCCTGTACCCAGCGCTAACAGCTCCCGGTACCCAGGGCTAACAGCTCCCTGAAACCAGCGCTAACAGCTCCCTGTACCCAGGGCTAACAGCTCCCTGTACCCAGAGCTAACAGCTCCCTGTATCCAGGGCTACCAGCTCCCTGTATCCAGCGCTAACAGCTCCCTGTATCCAGCGCTAACAGCTCCCTGTGCCCAGGGCTAACAGCTCCCTGTACCCAGGGCTAACATCTCCCTGTACACAGGGCTAACAGCTCCCTGCACTCAGCGCTAACAGCCGCCGGTACCCAGGGCTAACAGCTCCCTGTACTCAGAGCTAACAGCTCCCTGTATCCAGGGCTAACAGCTCCCTGTGCCCAGGGCTAACAGCTCCCTGTACCCAGCGCTAACATCTCCCTGTACCCAGGGCTAACAGCTCCCTGTATCCAGGGCTAACATCTCCCTGTACACAGGGCTAACAGCTCCCTGTACTCAGCACTAACAGCTCCCTGTACTCAGCGCAAACAGCTCCCTGTGCCCAGGGCTACCAGCTCCCTGTACCCAGAGCTAACAGCTCCCTGTACCCGGTGCTAACAGCTCCCTGTATCCAGGGCTAACAGCTCCCTGCACCCAGGGCCAACAGCTCCCTGTACCCAGCCCCATCAGCTCCCTGTACCCAGCGCTAACAGCTCCCTGTAACCAGGGCTAACAACACCCTGTACCCAGCGCTAACAGCTCTCTGTGCCCAGAGCTAACAGCTCCCTGTACCCAGGGCTAACAGCTCCCTGGACCCAGAGCTAACAGCTCCCTGTACCCGGTGCTAACAGCTCCCTGTATCCAGGGCTAACAGCTCCCTGTAACCAGGGCTAACAACACCCTGTACCCAGCGCTAACAGCTCCCTGTAACCAGGGCTAACAACACCCTGTACCCAGCGCTAACAGCTCCCTGTACCCAGGGCCAACAGCTCCCTGTACCCAGGGCTAACAGCTCCCTGTACCCAGCGCTACAGCTCCCTGTACCCAGGGCTATCAGCTCCCTGTATCCAGCGCTAACAACTCCCTGTACCCAGCACTAACAGCTCCCTGTACCCAGCGCTACAGCTCCCTGTACCCAGGGCTAACAGCTCCCTGTACACAGAGCTAACAGCTCCCTGTATCCAGGGCTACCAGCTCCCTGTATCCAGCGCTAACATCTCCCTGTACACAGGGCTAACAGCTCCCTGTACTCAGCGCTAACAGCTCCCTGTACGCAGGGCTAACAGCTCCCTGTACTCAGTGCTAACAGCTCCCTGTCCCCGGTGCTAACAGCTCCCTGTACACAGGGCCAACATCTCCCTGTGTCCAGGGCTAACAGCTCCATGTACCCAGCGTTAACAGCTCCCTGTACCCAGGGCTAACAACACCCTGTACCCAGCGCTAACAACACCCTGTACCCAGGGCCAACAGCTCCCTGTACCCAGGGCTAACAGCTCCATGTACCCAGCGCTAACAGCTCCCTGTACCCAGGGCTAACAGCTCCCTGTGCCCAGCGCTAACAGGTCCCTGTGCCCAGAGGCAACAGCTCCCTGTACCCAGCGCTACAGCTCCCTGTACACAGGGCTATCAGCTCCCTGTATCCAGCGCTAACAACTCCCTGTACCCAGCACTAACAGCTCCCTGTACCCAGCGCTACAGCTCCCTGTACCCTGGGCTAACAGCTCCCTGTACACAGAGCTAACAGCTCCCTGTATCCAGGGCTACCAGCTCCATGTATCCAGCGCTAACAGCTCCCTGTACCCAGGGCTAACAGTTCTCTGTACCCAGGGCTAACATCTCCCTGTACACAGGGCTAACAGCTCCCTGTACTCAGCGCAAACAGCTCCCTGTGCCCACGGCTACCAGCTCCCTGTACCCAGAGCTAACAGCTCCCTGTACCCCGTGCTCACAGCTCCCTGTATCCAGGGCTAACAGCTCCCTGCACCCAGGGCCAACAGCTCCCTGTACCCAGCGCTAACAGCTCCCTGCATCCAGGGCTAACAGCTCCCTGTAACCAGGGCTAACAACACCCTGTACCCAGCGCTAACAGCTCTCTGTGCCCAGAGCTAACAGCTCCCTGTACCCAGGGCTAACAGCTCCCTGGACCCAGAGCTAACAGCTCCCTGTACCCAGCGCTAACAACTCCCTGTGTCCAGGGCCAACAGCTCCCTGTGCCCAGTGCTAACATCTCCCTGTATCCAGGGCCAACTGCTCCCTGTGCCCAGTGCTAACAGCTCCCTGTATCCAGGGCTAACAGCTCCCTGTAACCAGGGCTAACAACACCCTGTACCCAGCGCTAACAGCTCCCTGTACCCAGCGCTAACAGCTCCCTGTACCCAGGGCCAACAGCTCCCTGTACCCAGGGCTAACAGCTCCCTGTACCCAGGGCTAACAGCTCCCTGTACCCAGCGCTACAGCTCCCTGTACCCAGGGCTAACAGCTCCCTGTACACAGAGCTAACAGCTCCCTGTATCCAGGGCTACCAGCTCCCTGTATCCAGCGCTAACAGCTCCCTGTATCCAGGGCTACCAGCTCCCTGTATCCAGGGCTAACATCTCCCTGTACACAGGGCTAACAGCTCCCTGTACTCAGCGCTAACAGCTCCCTGTACGCAGGGCTAACAGCTCCCTGTACTCAGCGCTAACAGCTCCCTGTCCCCGGTGCTAACAGCTCCCTGTACCCAGGGCCAACATCTCCCTGTGCCCAGGGCTAACAGCTCCATGTACCCAGCGTTAACAGCTCCCTGTACCCAGGGCTAACAACACCCTGTACCCAGCGCTAACAACACCCTGTACCCAGGGCCAACAGCTCCCTGTACCCAGGGCTAACAGCTCCATGTACCCAGCGCTAACAGCTCCCTGTACCCAGGGCTAACAGCTCCCTGTGCCCAGCGCTAACAGCTCCCTGTGCCCAGAGCCAACAGCTCCCTGTACCCAGCGCTACAGCTCCCTGTACCCAGGGCTATCAGCTCCCTGTATCCAGCGCTAACAACTCCCTGTACCCAGCACTAACAGCTCCCTGTACCCAGGGCTAACAGCTCCCTGTACACAGAGCTAACAGCTCCCTGTATCCAGGGCTACCAGCTCCCTGTATCCAGCGCTAACAGCTTCCTGTATCCAGGGCTAACAGCTCCCTGTATCCAGGGCTAACAGCTCCCTGTATCCAGGGCTAACAGCTCCCTGTACCCAGGGCTAACATCTCCCTGTACACAGGGCTAACAGCTCCCTGTACTCAGCGCTAACAGCTCCCTGTACCCAGGGCTAACAGCTCCCTGTACTCAGCGCTAACAGCTCCCTGTCCCCGGTGCTAACAGCTCCCTGTACCCAGGGCCAACATCTCCCTGTGCCCAGGGCTAACAGCTCCATGTACCCAGCGTTAACAGCTCCCTGTACCCAGGGCTAACAACACACTGTACCCAGCGCTAACAACACCCTGTACCCAGGGCCAACAGCTCCCTGTACCCAGGGCTAACAGCTCCATGTACCCAGCGCTAACAGCTCCCTGTACCCAGGGCTAACAGCTCCCTGTGCCCAGCGCTAACAGCTCCCTGTGCCCAGAGCCAACAGCTCCCTGTACCCAGCGCTAACAGCTCCCAGTACCCAGGGCTAACAGCTCCCTGTACCCAGGGCTAACAGCTCCCTGTACCCAGGGCTAACAGCTCCCTGTGTCCAGCGCTAACAGCTCCCTGTATCCAGGGCTAACAGCTCCCTGTACCCAGGGCTAACATCTCCCTGTACACAGGGCTAACAGCTCCCTGTACTCAGCGCTAACAGCTCCCTGTACCCAGGGCTAACAGCTCCCTGTACTCAGCGCTAACAGCTCCCTGTCCCCCGTGCTAACAGCTCCCTGTACCCAGGGCCAACATCTCCCTGTGCCCAGGGCTAACAGCTCCATGTACCCAGCGTTAACAGCTCCCTGTACCCAGGGCTAACAACACCCTGTACCCAGCGCTAACAACACCCTGTACCCAGGGCCAACAGCTCCCTGTACCCAGGGCTAACAGCTCCATGTACCCAGCGCTAACAGCTCCCTGTACCCAGGGCTAACAGCTCCCTGTGCCCAGCGCTAACAGCTCCCTGTGCCCAGAGCCAACAGCTCCCTGTACCCAGCGCTAACAGCTCCCAGTACCCAGGGCTAACAGCTCCCTGTACCCAGGGCTAACAGCTCCCTGTGTCCAGCGCTAACAGCTCCCTGTGCCCAGGGCTAACAGCTCCCTGTGCCAAGGTCTAACAGCTCCCTGTACCCAGCGCTACAGCTCCCTGTACCCAGGGCTAACAACTCCATGTACCCAGCGCTAAAGCTCCCTGTACCCAGGGCTAACAGCTCCCTGTACCCAGCGCTAACAGCTCCCTGTATCCAGGGCTAACAGCTCCCTGTAACCAGGGCTAACAACTCCCTGTACCCAGCGCTAACAGCTCCCTGTGCCCAGAGCTAACAGCTCCCTGTACCCAGGGCTAACAGCTCCCTGTACCCAGAGCTAACAGCTCCCTGTAACCAGGGCTAACAACTCCCTGTACCCAGCGCTAACAGCTCCCTGTAACCAGGGCTAACAACTCCCTGTACCCAGCGCTAACAGCTCCCTGTACCCAGCGCTAACAGCTCCCTGTACCCAGGGCTAACAGCTCCCTGTACCCAGGGCTAACAGCTCCCTGTACCCAGCGCTAACAGCTCCCTGTACCCAGGGCTAACAGCTCCCTGTATCCAGCGCTAACAGCTCCCTGTACCCAGCACTAACAGCTCCCTGTACCCAGCGCTACAGCTCCCTGTACCCAGGGCTAACAGCTCCCTGTACACAGAGCTAACAGCTCCCTGTATCCAGGGCTAACAGCTCCCTGTATCCAGCGCTAACAGCTCCCTGTACCCAGGGCTAACAGCTCCCTGTACACAGAGCTAACAGCTCCCTGTATCCAGGGCTAACAGCTCCCTGTAACCAGGGCTAACAGCTCCCTGTATCCAGGGCTAACAGCTCCCTGTATCCAGCGCTAACAGCTCCCTGTATCCAGGGCTAACAGCTCCCTGTACCCAGGGCTAACAGCTCCCTGTACCCAGGGCTAACAGCTCCCTGTACCCAGCGCTAACAGCTCCCTGTACCCAGGGCTAACAGCTCCCTGTACCCAGCGCTAACAGCTCCCTGTACCCGGTGCTAACAGCTCCCTGTACCCAGGGCTAACAGCTCCCTGTACCCAGGGCTAACAGCTCCCTGTACCCAGCGCTAACAGCTCCCTGTACCCAGCGCTAACAACACCCTGTACCCAGGGCCAACAGCTCCCTGTACCCAGGGCTAACAGCTCCCTGTACCCAGCGCTAACAGCTCCCTGTACCCAGGGCTAACAGCTCCCTGTACCCAGCGCTAACAGCTCCCTGTACCCAGCACTAACAGCTCCCTGTACCCAGGGCTAACAGCTCCCTGTACACAGAGCTAACAGCTCCCTGTATCCAGGGCTAACAGCTCCCTGTATCCAGCGCTAACAGCTCCCTGTATCCAGGGCTAACAGCTCCCTGTATCCAGGGCTAACAGCTCCCTGTACCCAGGGCTAACATCTCCCTGTACACAGGGCTAACAGCTCCCTGTACTCAGCGCTAACAGCTCCCTGTACCCAGGGCTAACAGCTCCCTGTACTCAGCGCTAACAGCTCCCTGTCCCCGGTGCTAACAGCTCCCTGTACCCAGGGCCAACATCTCCCTGTGTCCAGGGCTAACAGCTCCATGTACCCAGCGTTAACAGCTCCCTGTACCCAGGGCTAACAACACCCTGTACCCAGCGCTAACAACACCCTGTACCCAGGGCCAACAGCTCCCTGTACCCAGGGCTAACAGCTCCATGTACCCAGCGCTAACAGCTCCCTGTACCCAGGGCTAACAGCTCCCTGTGCCCAGCGCTAACAGCTCCCTGTGCCCAGAGGCAACAGCTCCCTGTACCCAGCGCTACAGCTCCCTGTACCCAGGGCTATCAGCTCCCTGTATCCAGCGCTAACAACTCCCTGTACCCAGCACTAACAGCTCCCTGTACCCAGCGCTACAGCTCCCTGTACCCAGGGCTAACAGCTCCCTGTACACAGAGCTAACAGCTCCCTGTATCCAGGGCTACCAGCTCCCTGTATCCAGCGCTAACAGCTCCCTGTACCCAGGGCTAACAGCTCCCTGTACCCAGCGCTAACAGCTCCCTGTACCCAGGGCTAACAGCTCCCTGTATCCAGGGCTAACAGCTCCCTGTATCCAGGGCTAACATCTCCCTGTACACAGGGCTAACAGCTCCCTGTACCCAGCGCTACCAGCTCCCTGTACCCAGGGCTAACAGCTCCCTGTACCCTGCGCGAACAGCTCCCTGTATCCAGGGCTAACAGATCCCTGTACCCAGCGCTAACAGCTCCCTGTGCCCAGGGCTAACAGCTCCCTGTACCCAGGGCTAACATCTCCCTGTACACAGGGCTAACAGCTCCCTGCACTCAGCGCTAACAGCTCCCTGTACCCAGGGCTAACAGCTCCCTGTACCCAGAGCTAACAGCTCCCTGTATCCAGGGCTAACAGCTCCCTGTGCCCAGGGCTAACAGCTCCCTGTACCCAGCGCTAACAGCTCCCTGTACCCAGCGCTAACAGCTCCCTGTACCCAGGGCTAACAGCTCCCTGTATCCAGGGCTAACATCTCCCTGTACACAGGGCTAACAGCTCCCTGTACTCAGCACTAACAGCTCCCTGTACCCAGGGCTAACAGTTCCCTGTACCCAGGGCTAACATCTCCCTGTACACAGGGCTAAAAGCTCCCTGTACTCAGCGCAAACAGCTCCCTGTGCCCAGGGCTACCAGCTCCCTGTACCCAGAGCTAACAGCTCCCTGTACCCGGTGCTAACAGCTCCCTGTATCCAGGGCTAACAGCTCCCTGCACCCAGGGCCAACAGCTCCCTGTACCCAGCCCCATCAGCTCCCTGTATCCAGGGCTAACAGCTCCCTGTAACCAGGGCTAACAACACCCTGTACCCAGCGCTAACAGCTCTCTGTGCCCAGAGCTAACAGCTCCCTGTACCCAGGGCTAACAGCTCCCTGGACCCAGAGCTAACAGCTCCCTGTACCCGGTGCTAACAGCTCCCTGTATCCAGGGCTAACAGCTCCCTGTACCCAGGGCTAACAGCTCCCTGGACCCAGAGCTAACAGCTCCCTGTACCCAGAGCTAACAGCTCCCTGTATCCAGGGCTAACAGCTCCCTGTGCCCAGGGCTAACAGCTCCCTGTACCCAGCGCTAACAGCTCCCTGTACCCAGCGCTAACAGCTCCCTGTACCCAGGGCTAACAGCTCCCTGTATCCAGGGCTAACAGCTCCCTGTATCCAGGGCTAACATCTCCCTGTACACAGGGCTAACAGCTCCCTGTACCCAGCGCTAACAGCTCCCTGTACCCAGGGCTAACAGCTCCCTGTACCCAGCGCTAACAGCTCCCTGTATCCAGGGCTAACAGATCCCTGTACACAGCACTAACAGCTCCCTGTGCCCAGGGCTAACAGCTCCCTGTACCCAGCGCTAACAGCTCCCTGTACCCAGGGCTAACAGCTCCCTGTAACCAGCGCTAACAGCTCCCTGTACCCAGGGCTAACAGCTCCCTGTACCCAGCGCTAACAGCTCCCTGTACCCAGGGCCAACAGCTCCCTGTACCCAGCGCTAACAGCTCCCTGTACCCAGGGCTAACAGCTCCCTGTACCCAGCGCTAACAGCTCCCTGTACCCAGGGCTAACAGCTCCCTGAAACCAGCGCTAACAGCTCCCTGTACCCAGGGCTAACAGCTCCCTGTACCCAGAGCTAACAGCTCCCTGTATCCAGGGCTACCAGCTCCCTGTATCCAGCGCTAACAGCTCCCTGTATCCAGCGCTAACAGCTCCCTGTGCCCAGGGCTAACAGCTCCCTGTACCCAGGGCTAACATCTCCCTGTACACAGGGCTAACAGCTCCCTGCACTCAGCGCTAACAGCCGCCGGTACCCAGGGCTAACAGCTCCCTGTACTCAGAGCTAACAGCTCCCTGTATCCAGGGCTAACAGCTCCCTGTGCCCAGGGCTAACAGCTCCCTGTACCCAGCGCTAACATCACCCTGTACCCAGGGCTAACAGCTCCCTGTATCCAGGGCTAACATCTCCCTGTACACAGGGCTAACAGCTCCCTGTACTCAGCACTAACAGCTCCCTGTACTCAGCGCAAACAGCTCCCTGTGCCCAGGGCTACCAGCTCCCTGTACCCAGAGCTAACAGCTCCCTGTACCCGGTGCTAACAGCTCCCTGTATCCAGGGCTAACAGCTCCCTGCACCCAGGGCCAACAGCTCCCTGTACCCAGCCCCATCAGCTCCCTGTACCCAGCGCTAACAGCTCCCTGTAACCAGGGCTAACAACACCCTGTACCCAGCGCTAACAGCTCTCTGTGCCCAGAGCTAACAGCTCCCTGTACCCAGGGCTAACAGCTCCCTGGACCCAGAGCTAACAGCTCCCTGTACCCGGTGCTAACAGCTCCCTGTATCCAGGGCTAACAGCTCCCTGTAACCAGGGCTAACAACACCCTGTACCCAGCGCTAACAGCTCCCTGTAACCAGGGCTAACAACACCCTGTACCCAGCGCTAACAGCTCCCTGTACCCAGGGCCAACAGCTCCCTGTACCCAGGGCTAACAGCTCCCTGTACCCAGCGCTACAGCTCCCTGTACCCAGGGCTATCAGCTCCCTGTATCCAGCGCTAACAACTCCCTGTACCCAGCACTAACAGCTCCCTGTACCCAGCGCTACAGCTCCCTGTACCCAGGGCTAACAGCTCCCTGTACACAGAGCTAACAGCTCCCTGTATCCAGGGCTACCAGCTCCCTGTATCCAGCGCTAACATCTCCCTGTACACAGGGCTAACAGCTCCCTGTACTCAGCGCTAACAGCTCCCTGTACGCAGGGCTAACAGCTCCCTGTACTCAGTGCTAACAGCTCCCTGTCCCCGGTGCTAACAGCTCCCTGTACACAGGGCCAACATCTCCCTGTGTCCAGGGCTAACAGCTCCATGTACCCAGCGTTAACAGCTCCCTGTACCCAGGGCTAACAACACCCTGTACCCAGCGCTAACAACACCCTGTACCCAGGGCCAACAGCTCCCTGTACCCAGGGCTAACAGCTCCATGTACCCAGCGCTAACAGCTCCCTGTACCCAGGGCTAACAGCTCCCTGTGCCCAGCGCTAACAGGTCCCTGTGCCCAGAGGCAACAGCTCCCTGTACCCAGCGCTACAGCTCCCTGTACACAGGGCTATCAGCTCCCTGTATCCAGCGCTAACAACTCCCTGTACCCAGCACTAACAGCTCCCTGTACCCAGCGCTACAGCTCCCTGTACCCTGGGCTAACAGCTCCCTGTACACAGAGCTAACAGCTCCCTGTATCCAGGGCTACCAGCTCCATGTATCCAGCGCTAACAGCTCCCTGTACCCAGGGCTAACAGTTCCCTGTACCCAGGGCTAACATCTCCCTGTACACAGGGCTAACAGCTCCCTGTACTCAGCGCAAACAGCTCCCTGTGCCCACGGCTACCAGCTCCCTGTACCCAGAGCTAACAGCTCCCTGTACCCCGTGCTCACAGCTCCCTGTATCCAGGGCTAACAGCTCCCTGCACCCAGGGCCAACAGCTCCCTGTACCCAGCGCTAACAGCTCCCTGTATCCAGGGCTAACAGCTCCCTGTAACCAGGGCTAACAACACCCTGTACCCAGCGCTAACAGCTCTCTGTGCCCAGAGCTAACAGCTCCCTGTACCCAGGGCTAACAGCTCCCTGGACCCAGAGCTAACAGCTCCCTGTACCCAGCGCTAACAACTCCCTGTGTCCAGGGCCAACAGCTCCCTGTGCCCAGTGCTAACATCTCCCTGTATCCAGGGCCAACTGCTCCCTGTGCCCAGTGCTAACAGCTCCCTGTATCCAGGGCTAACAGCTCCCTGTAACCAGGGCTAACAACACCCTGTACCCAGCGCTAACAGCTCCCTGTACCCAGCGCTAACAGCTCCCTGTACCCAGGGCCAACAGCTCCCTGTACCCAGGGCTAACAGCTCCCTGTACCCAGGGCTAACAGCTCCCTGTACCCAGCGCTACAGCTCCCTGTACCCAGGGCTAACAGCTCCCTGTACACAGAGCTAACAGCTCCCTGTATCCAGGGCTACCAGCTCCCTGTATCCAGCGCTAACAGCTCCCTGTATCCAGGGCTACCAGCTCCCTGTATCCAGGGCTAACATCTCCCTGTACACAGGGCTAACAGCTCCCTGTACTCAGCGCTAACAGCTCCCTGTACGCAGGGCTAACAGCTCCCTGTACTCAGCGCTAACAGCTCCCTGTCCCCGGTGCTAACAGCTCCCTGTACCCAGGGCCAACATCTCCCTGTGCCCAGGGCTAACAGCTCCATGTACCCAGCGTTAACAGCTCCCTGTACCCAGGGCTAACAACACCCTGTACCCAGCGCTAACAACACCCTGTACCCAGGGCCAAGAGCTCCCTGTACCCAGGGCTAACAGCTCCATGTACCCAGCGCTAACAGCTCCCTGTACCCAGGGCTAACAGCTCCCTGTGCCCAGCGCTAACAGCTCCCTGTGCCCAGAGCCAACAGCTCCCTGTACCCAGCGCTACAGCTCCCTGTACCCAGGGCTATCAGCTCCCTGTATCCAGCGCTAACAACTCCCTGTACCCAGCACTAACAGCTCCCTGTACCCTGGGCTAACAGCTCCCTGTACACAGAGCTAACAGCTCCCTGTATCCAGGGCTACCAGCTCCCTGTATCCAGCGCTAACAGCTTCCTGTATCCAGGGCTAACAGCTCCCTGTATCCAGGGCTAACAGCTCCCTGTATCCAGGGCTAACAGCTCCCTGTACCCAGGGCTAACATCTCCCTGTACACAGGGCTAACAGCTCCCTGTACTCAGCGCTAACAGCTCCCTGTACCCAGGGCTAACAGCTCCCTGTACTCAGCGCTAACAGCTCCCTGTCCCCGGTGCTAACAGCTCCCTGTACCCAGGGCCAACATCTCCCTGTGCCCAGGGCTAACAGCTCCATGTACCCAGCGTTAACAGCTCCCTGTACCCAGGGCTAACAACACACTGTACCCAGCGCTAACAACACCCTGTACCCAGGGCCAACAGCTCCCTGTACCCAGGGCTAACAGCTCCATGTACCCAGCGCTAACAGCTCCCTGTACCCAGGGCTAACAGCTCCCTGTGCCCAGCGCTAACAGCTCCCTGTGCCCAGAGCCAACAGCTCCCTGTACCCAGCGCTAACAGCTCCCAGTACCCAGGGCTAACAGCTCCCTGTACCCAGGGCTAACAGCTCCCTGTACCCAGGGCTAACAGCTCCCTGTGTCCAGCGCTAACAGCTCCCTGTATCCAGGGCTAACAGCTCCCTGTACCCAGGGCTAACATCTCCCTGTACACAGGGCTAACAGCTCCCTGTACTCAGCGCTAACAGCTCCCTGTACCCAGGGCTAACAGCTCCCTGTACTCAGCGCTAACAGCTCCCTGTCCCCCGTGCTAACAGCTCCCTGTACCCAGGGCCAACATCTCCCTGTGCCCAGGGCTAACAGCTCCATGTACCCAGCGTTAACAGCTCCCTGTACCCAGGGCTAACAATACCCTGTACCCAGCGCTAACAACACCCTGTACCCAGGGCCAACAGCTCCCTGTACCCAGGGCTAACAGCTCCATGTACCCAGCGCTAACAGCTCCCTGTACCCAGGGCTAACAGCTCCCTGTGCCCAGCGCTAACAGCTCCCTGTGCCCAGAGCCAACAGCTCCCTGTACCCAGCGCTAACAGCTCCCAGTACCCAGGGCTAACAGCTCCCTGTACCCAGGGCTAACAGCTCCCTGTGTCCAGCGCTAACAGCTCCCTGTGCCCAGGGCTAACAGCTCCCTGTGCCAAGGTCTAACAGCTCCCTGTACCCAGCGCTACAGCTCCCTGTACCCAGGGCTAACAACTCCATGTACCCAGCGCTAAAGCTCCCTGTACCCAGGGCTAACAGCTCCCTGTAACCAGCGCTAACAGCTCCCTGTACCCAGGGCTAACAGCTCCCTGTACCCAGCGCTAACAGCTCCCTGTACCCAGGGCTAACAGCTCCCTGTGCCCAGCGCTAACAGCTCCCTGTGCCCAGAGGCAACAGCTCCCTGTACCCAGCGCTACAGCTCCCTGTACCCAGGGCTAACAGCTCCCTGTATCCAGCGCTAACAACTCCCTGTACCCAGCACTAACAGCTCCCTGTACCCAGCGCTAACAGCTCCCTGTACCCAGGGCTAACAGCTCCCTGTACACAGAGCTAACAGCTCCCTGTATCCAGGGCTAACAGCTCCCTGTATCCAGCGCTAACAGCTCCCTGTACCCAGGGCTAACAGCTCCCTGTACCCAGGGCTAACATCTCCCTGTACACAGGGCTAACAGCTCCCTGTACTCAGCGCTAACAGCTCCCTGTACCCACGGCTAACAGCTCCCTGTACCCAGAGCTAACAGCTCCCTGTACCCCGTGCTAACAGCTCCCTGTATCCAGGGCTAACAGCTCCCTGTACCCAGGGCCAACAGCTCCCTGTACCCAGCGCTAACAGCTCCCTGTATCCAGGGCTAACAGCTCCCTGTAACCAGGGCTAACAACTCCCTGTACCCAGCGCTAACAGCTCCCTGTGCCCAGAGCTAACAGCTCCCTGTACCCAGGGCTAACAGCTCCCTGTACCCAGAGCTAACAGCTCCCTGTAACCAGGGCTAACAACTCCCTGTACCCAGCGCTAACAGCTCCCTGTAACCAGGGCTAACAACTCCCTGTACCCAGCGCTAACAGCTCCCTGTACCCAGCGCTAACAGCTCCCTGTACCCAGGGCCAACAGCTCCCTGTACCCAGGGCTAACAGCTCCCTGTACCCAGCGCTAACAGCTCCCTGTACCCAGGGCTAACAGCTCCCTGTATCCAGCGCTAACAACTCCCTGTACCCAGCACTAACAGCTCCCTGTACCCAGCGCTACAGCTCCCTGTACCCAGGGCTAACAGCTCCCTGTACACAGAGCTAACAGCTCCCTGTATCCAGGGCTAACAGCTCCCTGTATCCAGCGCTAACAGCTCCCTGTACCCAGGGCTAACAGCTCCCTGTACACAGAGCTAACAGCTCCCTGTATCCAGGGCTAACAGCTCCCTGTAACCAGGGCTAACAGCTCCCTGTATCCAGGGCTAACAGCTCCCTGTATCCAGCGCTAACAGCTCCCTGTATCCAGGGCTAACAGCTCCCTGTACCCAGGGCTAACAGCTCCCTGTACACAGGGCTAACAGCTCCCTGTACTCAGCGCTAACAGCTCCCTGTACCCAGGGCTAACAGCTCCCTGTACTCAGCGCTAACAGCTCCCTGTCCCCGGTGCTAACAGCTCCCTGTACCCAGGGCCAACATCTCCCTGTGCCCAGGGCTAACAGCTCCCTGTACCCAGCGCTAACAGCTCCCTGTACCCAGCGCTAACAACACCCTGTACCCAGGGCTAACAGCTCCCTGTACCCAGGGCTAACAGCTCCCTGTACCCAGCGCTAACAGCTCCCTGTACCCAGGGCTAACAGCTCCCTGTACCCAGCGCTAACAACTCCCTGTACCCAGCGCTAACAGCTCCCTGTACCCAGGGCTAACAGCTCCCTGTACCCAGAGCTAACAGCTCCCTGTATCCAGGGCTAACAGCTCCCTGTATCCAGCGCTAACAGCTCCCTGTATCCAGGGCTAACAGCTCCCTGTATCCAGGGCTAACAGCTCCCTGTACCCAGGGCTAACAGCTCCCTGTACACAGGGCTAACAGCTCCCTGTACCCAGCGCTAACAGCTCCCTGTACCCAGGGCTAACAGCTCCCTGTACCCAGCGCTAACAGCTCCCTGTCCCCGGTGCTAACAGCTCCCTGTACCCAGGGCTAACAGCTCCCTGTGCCCAGGGCTAACAGCTCCCTGTATCCAGGGCTAACAGCTCCCTGTACCCAGCCCCAACAGCTCCCTGTATCCAGGGCTAACAGCTCCCTGTAACCAGGGCTAACAACTCCCTGTACCCAGCGCTAACAGCTCCCTGTGCCCAGAGCTAACAGCTCCCTGTACCCAGGGCTAACAGCTCCCTGGACCCAGAGCTAACAGCTCCCTGTACCCGGTGCTAACAGCTCCCTGTATCCAGGGCTAACAGCTCCCTGTACCCAGGGCTAACAGCTCCCTGTACCCAGAGCTAACAGCTCCCTGTACCCAGAGCTAACAGCTCCCTGTATCCAGGGCTAACAGCTCCCTGTGCCCAGGGCTAACAGCTCCCTGTACCCAGCGCTAACAGCTCCCTGTACCCAGCGCTAACAGCTCCCTGTACCCAGGGCTAACAGCTCCCTGTATCCAGGGCTAACAGCTCCCTGTATCCAGGGCTAACATCTCCCTGTACACAGGGCTAACAGCTCCCTGTACCCAGCGCTAACAGCTCCCTGTACCCAGGGCTAACAGCTCCCTGTACCCAGCGCTAACAGCTCCCTGTATCCAGGGCTAACAGCTCCCTGTACACAGCACTAACAGCTCCCTGTGCCCAGGGCTAACAGCTCCCTGTACCCAGCGCTAACAGCTCCCTGTACCCAGGGCTAACAGCTCCCTGTAACCAGCGCTAACAGCTCCCTGTACCCAGGGCTAACAGCTCCCTGTACCCAGCGCTAACAGCTCCCTGTACCCAGGGCCAACAGCTCCCTGTACCCAGCGCTAACAGCTCCCTGTACCCAGGGCTAACAGCTCCCTGTACCCAGCGCTAACAGCTCCCTGTACCCAGGGCTAACAGCTCCCTGAAACCAGCGCTAACAGCTCCCTGTACCCAGGGCTAACAGCTCCCTGTACCCAGAGCTAACAGCTCCCTGTATCCAGGGCTAACAGCTCCCTGTATCCAGCGCTAACAGCTCCCTGTATCCAGCGCTAACAGCTCCCTGTGCCCAGGGCTAACAGCTCCCTGTACCCAGGGCTAACATCTCCCTGTACACAGGGCTAACAGCTCCCTGCACTCAGCGCTAACAGCCGCCTGTACCCAGGGCTAACAGCTCCCTGTACTCAGAGCTAACAGCTCCCTGTATCCAGGGCTAACAGCTCCCTGTGCCCAGGGCTAACAGCTCCCTGTACCCAGCGCTAACATCACCCTGTACCCAGGGCTAACAGCTCCCTGTATCCAGGGCTAACAGCTCCCTGTACACAGGGCTAACAGCTCCCTGTACTCAGCACTAACAGCTCCCTGTACTCAGCGCAAACAGCTCCCTGTGCCCAGGGCTAACAGCTCCCTGTACCCAGAGCTAACAGCTCCCTGTACCCGGTGCTAACAGCTCCCTGTATCCAGGGCTAACAGCTCCCTGCACCCAGGGCCAACAGCTCCCTGTACCCAGCCCCATCAGCTCCCTGTACCCAGCGCTAACAGCTCCCTGTAACCAGGGCTAACAACACCCTGTACCCAGCGCTAACAGCTCCCTGTACCCAGCGCTAACAGCTCCCTGTACCCAGGGCTAACAGCTCCCTGTACCCAGGGCTAACAGCTCCCTGTACCCAGCGCTAACAGCTCCCTGTACCCAGGGCTAACAGCTCCCTGTATCCAGCGCTAACAACTCCCTGTACCCAGCACTAACAGCTCCCTGTACCCAGCGCTACAGCTCCCTGTACCCAGGGCTAACAGCTCCCTGTACCCAGAGCTAACAGCTCCCTGTATCCAGGGCTAACAGCTCCCTGTATCCAGCGCTAACATCTCCCTGTACACAGGGCTAACAGCTCCCTGTACCCAGCGCTAACAGCTCCCTGTACCCAGGGCTAACAGCTCCCTGTACTCAGCGCTAACAGCTCCCTGTCCCCGGTGCTAACAGCTCCCTGTACACAGGGCCAACAGCTCCCTGTGTCCAGGGCTAACAGCTCCCTGTACCCAGCGCTAACAGCTCCCTGTACCCAGGGCTAACAACTCCCTGTACCCAGCGCTAACAGCTCCCTGTACCCAGCGCTAACAGCTCCCTGTACCCAGAGCCAACAGCTCCCTGTACCCAGCGCTAACAGCTCCCTGTACCCAGGGCTAACAGCTCCCTGTACCCAGGGCTAACAGCTCCTTGTGTCCAGCGCTAACAGCTCCCTGTGCCCAGGGCTAACAGCTCCCTGTGCCAAGGTCTAACAGCTCCCTGTACCCAGCGCTAACAGCTCCCTGTACCCAGGGCTAACAACTCCCTGTAACCAGCGCTAACAGCTCCCTGTACCCAGGGCTAACAGCTCCATGTACCCAGCGCTAACAGCTCCCTGTACCCAGGGCTAACAGCTCCCTGTGCCCAGCGCTAACAGCTCCCTGTGCCCAGAGGCAACAGCTCCCTGTACCCAGCGCTACAGCTCCCTGTACCCAGGGCTATCAGCTCCCTGTATCCAGCGCTAACAACTCCCTGTACCCAGCACTAACAGCTCCCTGTACCCAGCGCTACAGCTCCCTGTACCCTGGGCTAACAGCTCCCTGTACACAGAGCTAACAGCTCCCTGTATCCAGGGCTACCAGCTCCATGTATCCAGCGCTAACAGCTCCCTGTACCCAGGGCTAACAGTTCCCTGTACCCAGGGCTAACATCTCCCTGTACACAGGGCTAACAGCTCCCTGTACTCAGCGCAAACAGCTCCCTGTGCCCACGGCTACCAGCTCCCTGTACCCAGAGCTAACAGCTCCCTGTACCCCGTGCTAACAGCTCCCTGTATCCAGGGCTAACAGCTCCCTGCACCCAGGGCCAACAGCTCCCTGTACCCAGCGCTAACAGCTCCCTGTATCCAGGGCTAACAGCTCCCTGTAACCAGGGCTAACAACACCCTGTACCCAGCGCTAACAGCTCTCTGTGCCCAGAGCTAACAGCTCCCTGTACCCAGGGCTAACAGCTCCCTGGACCCAGAGCTAACAGCTCCCTGTACCCAGCGCTAACAACTCCCTGTGTCCAGGGCCAACAGCTCCCTGTGCCCAGTGCTAACAGCTCCCTGTATCCAGGGCCAACAGCTCCCTGTGCCCAGTGCTAACAGCTCCCTGTATCCAGGGCTAACAGCTCCCTGTAACCAGGGCTAACAACTCCCTGTACCCAGCGCTAACAGCTCCCTGTAACCAGGGCTAACAACTCCCTGTACCCAGCGCTAACAGCTCCCTGTACCCAGCGCTAACAGCTCCCTGTACCCAGGGCTAACAGCTCCCTGTACCCAGGGCTAACAGCTCCCTGTACCCAGGGCTAACAGCTCCCTGTACCCAGCGCTACAGCTCCCTGTACCCAGGGCTAACAGCTCCCTGTACACAGAGCTAACAGCTCCCTGTATCCAGGGCTACCAGCTCCCTGTATCCAGCGCTAACAGCTCCCTGTATCCAGGGCTAACAGCTCCCTGTATCCAGGGCTAACATCTCCCTGTACACAGGGCTAACAGCTCCCTGTACTCAGCGCTAACAGCTCCCTGTACCAGGGCTAACAGCTCCCTGTACTCAGCGCTAACAGCTCCCTGTCCCCGGTGCTAACAGCTCCCTGTACCCAGGGCCAACATCTCCCTGTGCCCAGGGCTAACAGCTCCATGTACCCAGCGTTAACAGCTCCCTGTACCCAGGGCTAACAACACCCTGTACCCAGCGCTAACAACACCCTGTACCCAGGGCCAACAGCTCCCTGTACCCAGGGCTAACAGCTCCATGTACCCAGCGCTAACAGCTCCCTGTACCCAGGGCTAACAGCTCCCTGTGCCCAGCGCTAACAGCTCCCTGTGCCCAGAGCCAACAGCTCCCTGTACCAACGCTACAGCTCCCTGTATCCAGGGCTAACAGCTCCCTGTATCCAGGGCTAACAGCTCCCTGTATCCAGGGCTAACAGCTCCCTGTACCCAGGGCTAACATCTCCCTGTACACAGGGCTAACAGCTCCCTGTACTCAGCGCTAACAGCTCCCTGTACCCAGGGCTAACAGCTCCCTGTACTCAGCGCTAACAGCTCCCTGTCCCCGGTGCTAACAGCTCCCTGTACCCAGGGCCAACATCTCCCTGTGCCCAGGGCTAACAGCTCCATGTACCCAGCGTTAACAGCTCCCTGTACCCAGGGCTAACAACACCCTGTACCCAGCGCTAACAACACCCTGTACCCAGGGCCAACAGCTCCCTGTACCCAGGGCTAACAGCTCCATGTACCCAGCGCTAACAGCTCCCTGTACCCAGGGCTAACAGCTCCCTGTACCCAGGGCTAACAGCTCCCTGTATCCAGCGCTAACAACTCCCTGTACCCAGCACTAACAGCTCCCTGTACCCAGCGCTACAGCTCCCTGTACCCTGGGCTAACAGCTCCCTGTACACAGAGCTAACAGCTCCCTGTATCCAGGGCTACCAGCTCCCTGTATCCAGCGCTAACAGCTCCCTGTACCCAGGGCTAACAGCTCCCTGTACCCAGGGCTAACATCTCCCTGTACACAGGGCTAACAGCTCCCTGTACTCAGCGCAAACAGCTCCCTGTGCCCACGGCTAACAGCTCCCTGTACCCAGAGCTAACAGCTCCCTGTACCCGTGCTAACAGCTCCCTGTATCCAGGGCTAACAGCTCCCTGTACCCAGGGCTAACAGCTCCCTGTACCCAGCGCTAACAGCTCCCTGTATCCAGGGCTAACAGCTCCCTGTAACCAGGGCTAACAACACCCTGTACCCAGCGCTAACAGCTCCCTGTGCCCAGAGCTAACAGCTCCCTGTACCCAGGGCTAACAGCTCCCTGTACCCAGAGCTAACAGCTCCCTGTACCCAGCGCTAACAGCTCCCTGTGTCCAGGGCCAACAGCTCCCTGTGCCCAGTGCTAACAGCTCCCTGTATCCAGGGCCAACAGCTCCCTGTGCCCAGCGCTAACAGCTCCCTGTATCCAGGGCTAACAGCTCCCTGTAACCAGGGCTAACAACTCCCTGTACCCAGCGCTAACAGCTCCCTGTAACCAGGGCTAACAACTCCCTGTACCCAGCGCTAACAGCTCCCTGTACCCAGCGCTAACAGCTCCCTGTACCCAGGGCTAACAGCTCCCTGTACCCAGGGCTAACAGCTCCCTGTACCCAGCGCTACAGCTCCCTGTACCCAGGGCTAACAGCTCCCTGTACACAGAGCTAACAGCTCCCTGTATCCAGGGCTACCAGCTCCCTGTATCCAGCGCTAACAGCTCCCTGTATCCAGGGCTAACAGCTCCCTGTACCCAGGGCTAACAGCTCCCTGTACACAGGGCTAACAGCTCCCTGTACTCAGCGCTAACAGCTCCCTGTACCCAGGGCTAACAGCTCCCTGTACTCAGCGCTAACAGCTCCCTGTCCCCGGTGCTAACAGCTCCCTGTACCCAGGGCCAACATCTCCCTGTGCCCAGGGCTAACAGCTCCATGTACCCAGCGCTAACAGCTCCCTGTACCCAGGGCTAACAACTCCCTGTACCCAGCGCTAACAACACCCTGTACCCAGGGCCAACAGCTCCCTGTACCCAGGGCTAACAGCTCCCTGTACCCAGCGCTAACAGCTCCCTGTACCCAGGGCTAACAGCTCCCTGTGCCCAGCGCTAACAGCTCCCTGTACCCAGAGCCAACAGCTCCCTGTACCCAGCGCTAACAGCTCCCTGTATCCAGCGCTAACAGCTCCCTGTATCCAGGGCTAACAGCTCCCTGTATCCAGGGCTAACAGCTCCCTGTATCCAGGGCTAACAGCTCCCTGTACCCAGGGCTAACATCTCCCTGTACACAGGGCTAACAGCTCCCTGTACTCAGCGCTAACAGCTCCCTGTACCCAGGGCTAACAGCTCCCTGTACTCAGCGCTAACAGCTCCCTGTCCCCGGTGCTAACAGCTCCCTGTACCCAGGGCCAACATCTCCCTGTGCCCAGGGCTAACAGCTCCATGTACCCAGCGTTAACAGCTCCCTGTACCCAGGGCTAACAACACCCTGTACCCAGCGCTAACAACACCCTGTACCCAGGGCCAACAGCTCCCTGTACCCAGGGCTAACAGCTCCATGTACCCAGCGCTAACAGCTCCCTGTACCCAGGGCTAACAGCTCCCTGTGCCCAGCGCTAACAGCTCCCTGTGCCCAGAGCCAACAGCTCCCTGTACCCAGCGCTAACAGCTCCCTGTACCCAGGGCTAACAGCTCCCTGTACCCAGGGCTAACAGCTCCCTGTACCCAGGGCTAACAGCTCCCTGTGTCCAGCGCTAACAGCTCCCTGTATCCAGGGCTAACAGCTCCCTGTACCCAGGGCTAACATCTCCCTGTACACAGGGCTAACAGCTCCCTGTACTCAGCGCTAACAGCTCCCTGTACCCAGGGCTAACAGCTCCCTGTACTCAGCGCTAACAGCTCCCTGTCCCCGGTGCTAACAGCTCCCTGTACCCAGGGCCAACATCTCCCTGTGCCCAGGGCTAACAGCTCCATGTACCCAGCGTTAACAGCTCCCTGTACCCAGGGCTAACAACACCCTGTACCCAGCGCTAACAACACCCTGTACCCAGGGCCAACAGCTCCCTGTACCCAGGGCTAACAGCTCCATGTACCCAGCGCTAACAGCTCCCTGTACCCAGGGCTAACAGCTCCCTGTGCCCAGCGCTAACAGCTCCCTGTGCCCAGAGCCAACAGCTCCCTGTACCCAGCGCTAACAGCTCCCTGTACCCAGGGCTAACAGCTCCCTGTACCCAGGGCTAACAGCTCCCTGTGTCCAGCGCTAACAGCTCCCTGTGCCCAGGGCTAACAGCTCCCTGTGCCAAGGTCTAACAGCTCCCTGTACCCAGCGCTAACAGCTCCCTGTACCCAGGGCTAACAACTCCCTGTACCCAGCGCTAAAGCTCCCTGTACCCAGGGCTAACAGCTCCCTGTAACCAGCGCTAACAGCTCCCTGTACCCAGGGCTAACAGCTCCCTGTACCCAGCGCTAACAGCTCCCTGTACCCAGGGCTAACAGCTCCCTGTACCCAGCGCTAACAGCTCCCTGAGCCCAGAGGCAACAGCTCCCTGTACCCAGCGCTACAGCTCCCTGTACCCAGGGCTAACAGCTCCCTGTATCCAGCGCTAACAACTCCCTGTACCCAGCACTAACAGCTCCCTGTACCCAGCGCTAACAGCTCCCTGTACCCAGGGCTAACAGCTCCCTGTACCCAGAGCTAACAGCTCCCTGTATCCAGGGCTAACAGCTCCATGTATCCAGCGCTAACAGCTCCCTGTACCCAGGGCTAACAGCTCCCTGTACCCAGGGCTAACATCTCCCTGTACACAGGGCTAACAGCTCCCTGTACCCAGCGCTAACAGCTCCCTGTACCCACGGCTAACAGCTCCCTGTACCCAGAGCTAACAGCTCCCTGTACCCAGTGCTAACAGCTCCCTGTACCCAGTGCTAACAGCTCCCTGTATCCAGGGCTAACAGCTCCCTGTACCCAGGGCTAACAGCTCCCTGTACCCAGCGCTAACAGCTCCCTGTATCCAGGGCTAACAGCTCCCTGTAACCAGGGCTAACAACTCCCTGTACCCAGCGCTAACAGCTCCCTGTACCCAGAGCTAACAGCTCCCTGTACCCAGGGCTAACAGCTCCCTGTACCCAGAGCTAACAGCTCCCTGTAACCAGGGCTAACAACTCCCTGTACCCAGCGCTAACAGCTCCCTGTAACCAGGGCTAACAACTCCCTGTACCCAGCGCTAACAGCTCCCTGTACCCAGCGCTAACAGCTCCCTGTACCCAGGGCTAACAGCTCCCTGTACCCAGGGCTAACAGCTCCCTGTACCCAGCGCTAACAGCTCCCTGTACCCAGGGCTAACAGCTCCCTGTATCCAGCGCTAACAGCTCCCTGTACCCAGCACTAACAGCTCCCTGTACCCAGCGCTAACAGCTCCCTGTACCCAGGGCTAACAGCTCCCTGTACCCAGAGCTAACAGCTCCCTGTACCCAGGGCTAACAGCTCCCTGTACCCAGCGCTACAGCTCCCTGTACCCAGGGCTAACAGCTCCCTGTACCCAGAGCTAACAGCTCCCTGTACCCAGGGCTAACAGCTCCCTGTATCCAGCGCTAACAGCTCCCTGTATCCAGGGCTAACAGCTCCCTGTATCCAGCGCTAACAGCTCCCTGTACCCAGGGCTAACAGCTCCCTGTACACAGAGCTAACAGCTCCCTGTATCCAGGGCTAACAGCTCCCTGTACCCAGGGCTAACATCTCCCTGTACACAGGGCTAACAGCTCCCTGTACTCAGCGCTAACAGCTCCCTGTACCCAGGGCTAACAGCTCCCTGTACTCAGCGCTAACAGCTCCCTGTCCCCGGTGCTAACAGCTCCCTGTACCCAGGGCCAACATCTCCCTGTGCCCAGGGCTAACAGCTCCCTGTACCCAGCGTTAACAGCTCCCTGTACCCAGGGCTAACAACACCCTGTACCCAGCGCTAACAACACCCTGTACCCAGGGCCAACAGCTCCCTGTACCCAGGGCTAACAGCTCCATGTACCCAGCGCTAACAGCTCCCTGTACCCAGGGCTAACAGCTCCCTGTGCCCAGCGCTAACAGCTCCCTGTGCCCAGAGCCAACAGCTCCCTGTACCCAGCGCTACAGCTCCCTGTACCCAGGGCTAACAGCTCCCTGTATCCAGCGCTAACAACTCCCTGTACCCAGCACTAACAGCTCCCTGTACCCAGGGCTAACAGCTCCCTGTACACAGAGCTAACAGCTCCCTGTATCCAGGGCTACCAGCTCCCTGTATCCAGCGCTAACAGCTCCCTGTATCCAGGGCTAACAGCTCCCTGTATCCAGGGCTAACAGCTCCCTGTACCCAGGGCTAACATCTCCCTGTACACAGGGCTAACAGCTCCCTGTACTCAGCGCTAACAGCTCCCTGTACCCAGGGCTAACAGCTCCCTGTACTCAGCGCTAACAGCTCCCTGTCCCCGGTGCTAACAGCTCCCTGTACCCAGGGCCAACATCTCCCTGTGCCCAGGGCTAACAGCTCCATGTACCCAGCGTTAACAGCTCCCTGTACCCAGGGCTAACAACACCCTGTACCCAGCGCTAACAACACCCTGTACCCAGGGCCAACAGCTCCCTGTACCCAGGGCTAACAGCTCCATGTACCCAGCGCTAACAGCTCCCTGTACCCAGGGCTAACAGCTCCCTGTGCCCAGCGCTAACAGCTCCCTGTGCCCAGAGCCAACAGCTCCCTGTACCCAGCGCTAACAGCTCCCTGTACCCAGGGCTAACAGCTCCCTGTACCCAGGGCTAACAGCTCCCTGTGTCCAGCGCTAACAGCTCCCTGTATCCAGGGCTAACAGCTCCCTGTACCCAGGGCTAACATCTCCCTGTACCCAGGGCTAACAGCTCCCTGTACTCAGCGCTAACAGCTCCCTGTACCCAGGGCTAACAGCTCCCTGTACTCAGCGCTAACAGCTCCCTGTCCCCGGTGCTAACAGCTCCCTGTACCCAGGGCCAACATCTCCCTGTGCCCAGGGCTAACAGCTCCCTGTACCCAGCGTTAACAGCTCCCTGTACCCAGGGCTAACAACACCCTGTACCCAGCGCTAACAACACCCTGTACCCAGGGCCAACAGCTCCCTGTACCCAGGGCTAACAGCTCCATGTACCCAGCGCTAACAGCTCCCTGTACCCAGGGCTAACAGCTCCCTGTGCCCAGCGCTAACAGCTCCCTGTGCCCAGAGCTAACAGCTCCCTGTACCCAGCGCTAACAGCTCCCTGTACCCAGGGCTAACAGCTCCCTGTACCCAGGGCTAACAGCTCCCTGTACCCAGCGCTAACAGCTCCCTGTGTCCAGCGCTAACAGCTCCCTGTACCCAGGGCTAACAGCTCCCTGTGCCAAGGTCTAACAGCTCCCTGTACCCAGCGCTAACAGCTCCCTGTACCCAGGGCTAACAACTCCCTGTACCCAGCGCTAAAGCTCCCTGTACCCAGGGCTAACAGCTCCCTGTAACCAGCGCTAACAGCTCCCTGTGCCCAGCGCTACAGCTCCCTGTACCCAGGGCTAACAGCTCCCTGTGCCCAGGGCTAACAGCTCCCTGTACCCAGGGCTAACAGCTCCCTGTACCCAGGGCTAACAGCTCCCTGTACCCAGCGCTACAGCTCCCTGTACCCAGGGCTAACACCTCCCTGTACCCAGGGCTAACAGCTCCCTGTACCCAGGGCTAACAGCTCCCTGTACACAGCGCTAACAGCTCCCTGTGCCCAGGGCTAACAGCTCCCTGTACCCAGGGCTAACAGCTCCCTGTACCCAGCGCTACAGCTCCCTGTAC
Organism: Hemiscyllium ocellatum; assembly: GCF_020745735.1. Lineage (NCBI taxonomy): Eukaryota > Metazoa > Chordata > Chondrichthyes > Orectolobiformes > Hemiscylliidae > Hemiscyllium > Hemiscyllium ocellatum. The sequence continues at coordinate 2,600,015 of NC_083403.1, read as the reverse complement.
CCAGGGCTAACAGCTCCCTGTGCCCAGGGCTAACAGCTCCCTGTACCCAGGGCTAACAGCTCCCTGTACACAGCGCTAACAGCTCCCTGTGCCCAGGGCTAACAGCTCCCTGTACCCAGCGCTAACAGCTCCCTGTACCCAGGGCTAACAGCTCCCTGTACCCAGGGCTAACAGCTCCCTGTACCCAGGGCTAACAGCTCCCTGTACCCAGCGCTAACAGCTCCCTGTACCCAGGGCCAACAGCTCCCTGTACCCAGCGCTAACAGCTCCCTGTACCCAGGGCTAACAGCTCCCTGTAACCAGCGCTAACAGCTCCCTGTACCCAGGGCTAACAGCTCCCTGTACCAAAGAGCTAACAGCTCCCTGTATCCAGGGCTAACAGCTCCCTGTATCCAGCGCTAACAGCTCCCTGTATCCAGCGCTAACAGCTCCCTGTGCCCAGGGCTAACAGCTCCCTGTACCCAGGGCTAACAGCTCCCTGTACCCAGAGCTAACAGCTCCCTGTATCCAGGGCTAACAGCTCCCTGTGCCCAGGGCTAACAGCTCCCTGTACCCAGCGCTAACAGCTCCCTGTACCCAGCGCTAACAGCTCCCTGTATCCAGGGCTAACAGCTCCCTGTATCCAGGGCTAACAGCTCCCTGTACCCAGGGCTAACAGCTCCCTGTACCCAGGGCTAACAGCTCCCTGTACCCAGGGCTAACAGCTCCCTGTATCCAGGGCTAACAGCTCCCTGTATCCAGGGCTAACAGCTCCCTGTACCCAGGGCTAACAGCTCCCTGTACCCAGCGCTAACAGCTCCCTGTACCCAGGGCTAACAGCTCCCTGTACCCAGCGCTAACAGCTCCCTGTATCCAGGGCTAACAGCTCCCTGTACCCAGCGCTAACAGCTCCCTGTACCCAGGGCTAACAGCTCCCTGTACCCAGGGCTAACAGCTCCCTGTACACAGGGCTAACAGCTCCCTGTACCCAGCGCTAACAGCTCCCTGTATCCAGCGCTAACAGCTCCCTGTACCCAGGGCTAACAGCTCCCTGTACACAGGGCTAACAGCTCCCTGTACTCAGCGCTAACAGCTCCCTGTATCCAGCGCTAACAGCTCCCTGTACCCAGGGCTAACAGCTCCCTGTACCCAGGGCTAACAGCTCCCTGTATCCAGGGCTAACAGCTCCCTGTACCCAGGGCTAACAGCTCCCTGTATCCAGGGCTAACAGCTCCCTGTACCCAGGGCTAACAGCTCCCTGTATCCAGGGCTAACAGCTCCCTGTACACAGGGCTAACAGCTCCCTGTACTCAGCACTAACAGCTCCCTGTACCCAGGGCTAACAGCTCCCTGTACCCAGGGCTAACAGCTCCCTGTACACAGGGCTAACAGCTCCCTGTACTCAGCGCAAACAGCTCCCTGTGCCCAGGGCTACCAGCTCCCTGTACCCAGAGCTAACAGCTCCCTGTACCCGGTGCTAACAGCTCCCTGTATCCAGGGCTAACAGCTCCCTGTACCCAGGGCCAACAGCTCCCTGTACCCAGCCCCATCAGCTCCCTGTATCCAGGGCTAACAGCTCCCTGTAACCAGGGCTAACAACTCCCTGTACCCAGCGCTAACAGCTCCCTGTGCCCAGAGCTAACAGCTCCCTGTACCCAGGGCTAACAGCTCCCTGTACCCAGAGCTAACAGCTCCCTGTACCCGGGCTAACAGCTCCCTGTATCCAGGGCTAACAGCTCCCTGTACCCAGGGCTAACAGCTCCCTGTACCCAGAGCTAACAGCTCCCTGTACCCAGAGCTAACAGCTCCCTGTATCCAGGGCTAACAGCTCCCTGTGCCCAGGGCTAACAGCTCCCTGTACCCAGCGCTAACAGCTCCCTGTACCCAGCGCTAACAGCTCCCTGTACCCAGGGCTAACAGCTCCCTGTATCCAGGGCTAACAGCTCCCTGTATCCAGGGCTAACATCTCCCTGTACACAGGGCTAACAGCTCCCTGTACCCAGCGCTAACAGCTCCCTGTACCCAGGGCTAACAGCTCCCTGTACCCAGCGCTAACAGCTCCCTGTATCCAGGGCTAACAGCTCCCTGTACACAGCACTAACAGCTCCCTGTGCCCAGGGCTAACAGCTCCCTGTACCCAGCGCTAACAGCTCCCTGTACCCAGGGCTAACAGCTCCCTGTAACCAGCGCTAACAGCTCCCTGTACCCAGGGCTAACAGCTCCCTGTACCCAGCGCTAACAGCTCCCTGTACCCAGGGCCAACAGCTCCCTGTACCCAGCGCTAACAGCTCCCTGTACCCAGGGCTAACAGCTCCCTGTAACCAGCGCTAACAGCTCCCTGTACCCAGGGCTAACAGCTCCCTGTACCCAGAGCTAACAGCTCCCTGTATCCAGGGCTACCAGCTCCCTGTATCCAGCGCTAACAGCTCCCTGTATCCAGCGCTAACAGCTCCCTGTACCCAGGGCTAACAGCTCCCTGTACCCAGGGCTAACATCTCCCTGTACACAGGGCTAACAGCTCCCTGCACTCAGCGCTAACAGCCGCCTGTACCCAGGGCTAACAGCTCCCTGTACTCAGAGCTAACAGCTCCCTGTATCCAGGGCTAACAGCTCCCTGTGCCCAGGGCTAACAGCTCCCTGTACCCAGCGCTAACATCACCCTGTACCCAGGGCTAACAGCTCCCTGTATCCAGGGCTAACATCTCCCTGTACACAGGGCTAACAGCTCCCTGTACTCAGCACTAACAGCTCCCTGTATCCAGCGCTAACAGCTCCCTGTATCCAGCGCTAACAGCTCCCTGTATCCAGCGCTAACAGCTCCCTGTGCCCAGGGCTAACAGCTCCCTGTACCCAGGGCTAACAGCTCCCTGTACCCGGGCTAACAGCTCCCTGTATCCAGGGCTAACAGCTCCCTGTACCCAGGGCCAACAGCTCCCTGTACCCAGCCCCAACAGCTCCCTGTATCCAGGGCTAACAGCTCCCTGTAACCAGGGCTAACAACTCCCTGTACCCAGCGCTAACAGCTCCCTGTACCCAGCGCTAACAGCTCCCTGTACCCAGGGCCAACAGCTCCCTGTACCCAGGGCTAACAGCTCCCTGTACCCAGCGCTACAGCTCCCTGTACCCAGGGCTATCAGCTCCCTGTATCCAGCGCTAACAACTCCCTGTACCCAGCACTAACAGCTCCCTGTACCCAGCGCTACAGCTCCCTGTACCCAGGGCTAACAGCTCCCTGTACACAGAGCTAACAGCTCCCTGTATCCAGGGCTACCAGCTCCCTGTATCCAGCGCTAACATCTCCCTGTACACAGGGCTAACAGCTCCCTGTACTCAGCGCTAACAGCTCCCTGTACCCAGGGCTAACAGCTCCCTGTACTCAGCGCTAACAGCTCCCTGTCCCCGGTGCTAACAGCTCCCTGTACCCAGGGCCAACATCTCCCTGTGTCCAGGGCTAACAGCTCCATGTACCCAGCGTTAACAGCTCCCTGTACCCAGGGCTAACAACACCCTGTACCCAGCGCTAACAACACCCTGTACCCAGGGCCAACAGCTCCCTGTACCCAGGGCTAACAGCTCCATGTACCCAGCGCTAACAGCTCCCTGTACCCAGGGCTAACAGCTCCCTGTGCCCAGCGCTAACAGCTCCCTGTGCCCAGAGGCAACAGCTCCCTGTACCCAGCGCTACAGCTCCCTGTACCCAGGGCTATCAGCTCCCTGTATCCAGCGCTAACAACTCCCTGTACCCAGCACTAACAGCTCCCTGTACCCAGCGCTACAGCTCCCTGTACCCTGGGCTAACAGCTCCCTGTACACAGAGCTAACAGCTCCCTGTATCCAGGGCTACCAGCTCCATGTATCCAGCGCTAACAGCTCCCTGTACCCAGGGCTAACAGTTCCCTGTACCCAGGGCTAACATCTCCCTGTACACAGGGCTAACAGCTCCCTGTACTCAGCGCAAACAGCTCCCTGTGCCCACGGCTACCAGCTCCCTGTACCCAGAGCTAACAGCTCCCTGTACCCCGTGCTCACAGCTCCCTGTATCCAGGGCTAACAGCTCCCTGCACCCAGGGCCAACAGCTCCCTGTACCCAGCGCTAACAGCTCCCTGTATCCAGGGCTAACAGCTCCCTGTAACCAGGGCTAACAACACCCTGTACCCAGCGCTAACAGCTCCCTGTGCCCAGAGCTAACAGCTCCCTGTACCCAGGGCTAACAGCTCCCTGGACCCAGAGCTAACAGCTCCCTGTACCCAGCGCTAACAACTCCCTGTGTCCAGGGCCAACAGCTCCCTGTGCCCAGTGCTAACAGCTCCCTGTATCCAGGGCTAACAGCTCCCTGTAACCAGGGCTAACAGCTCCCTGTATCCAGGGCTAACAGCTCCCTGTAACCAGGGCTAACAGCTCCCTGTATCCAGGGCTAACAGCTCCCTGTAACCAGGGCTAACAGCTCCCTGTATCCAGGGCTAACAGCTCCCTGTAACCAGGGCTAACAACTCCCTGTACCCAGCGCTAACAGCTCCCTGTACCCAGCGCTAACAGCTCCCTGTACCCAGGGCTAACAGCTCCCTGTACCCAGGTCTAACAGCTCCCTGTACCCAGCGCTACAGCTCCCTGTACCCAGGGCTAACAGCTCCCTGTATCCAGCGCTAACAACTCCCTGTACCCAGCACTAACAGCTCCCTGTACCCAGCGCTACAGCTCCCTGTACCCAGGGCTAACAGCTCCCTGTACACAGAGCTAACAGCTCCCTGTATCCAGGGCTACCAGCTCCCTGTATCCAGCGCTAACAGCTCCCTGTATCCAGGGCTAACAGCTCCCTGTACCCAGGGCTAACATCTCCCTGTACACAGGGCTAACAGCTCCCTGTACTCAGCGCTAACAGCTCCCTGTACCCAGGGCTAACAGCTCCCTGTACTCAGCGCTAACAGCTCCCTGTGTCCAGGGCCAACAGCTCCCTGTACCCAGTGCTAACAGCTCCCTGTATCCAGGGCTAACAGCTCCCTGTAACCAGGGCTAACAGCTCCCTGTATCCAGGGCTAACAGCTCCCTGTAACCAGGGCTAACAGCTCCCTGTATCCAGGGCTAACAGCTCCCTGTAACCAGGGCTAACAGCTCCCTGTATCCAGGGCTAACAGCTCCCTGTAACCAGGGCTAACAACACCCTGTACCCAGCGCTAACAGCTCCCTGTACCCAGCGCTAACAGCTCCCTGTACCCAGGGCCAACAGCTCCCTGTACCCAGGTCTAACAGCTCCCTGTACCCAGCGCTACAGCTCCCTGTACCCAGGGCTATCAGCTCCCTGTATCCAGCGCTAACAACTCCCTGTACCCAGCACTAACAGCTCCCTGTACCCAGCGCTACAGCTCCCTGTACCCAGGGCTAACAGCTCCCTGTACACAGAGCTAACAGCTCCCTGTATCCAGGGCTACCAGCTCCCTGTATCCAGCGCTAACAGCTCCCTGTATCCAGGGCTAACAGCTCCCTGTACCCAGGGCTAACATCTCCCTGTACACAGGGCTAACAGCTCCCTGTACTCAGCGCTAACAGCTCCCTGTACGCAGGGCTAACAGCTCCCTGTACTCAGCGCTAACAGCTCCCTGTCCCCGGTGCTAACAGCTCCCTGTACCCAGGGCCAACATCTCCCTGTGCCCAGGGCTAACAGCTCCATGTACCCAGCGTTAACAGCTCCCTGTACCCAGGGCTAACAACACCCTGTACCCAGCGCTAACAACACCCTGTACCCAGGGCCAACAGCTACCTGTACCCAGGGCTAACAGCTCCATGTACCCAGCGCTAACAGCTCCCTGTACCCAGGGCTAACAGCTCCCTGTGCCCAGCGCTAACAGCTCCCTGTGTCCAGAGCCAACAGCTCCCTGTACCCAGCGCTACAGCTCCCTGTACCCAGGGCTATCAGCTCCCTGTATCCAGCGCTAACAACTCCCTGTACCCAGCACTAACAGCTCCCTGTACCCAGCGCTACAGCTCCCTGTACCCTGGGCTAACAGCTCCCTGTACACAGAGCTAACAGCTCCCTGTATCCAGGGCTACCAGCTCCCTGTATCCAGCGCTAACAGCTCCCTGTACCCAGGGCCAACAGCTCCCTGTACCCAGGGCTAACAGCTCCCTGTGCCCAGCGCTAACAGCTCCCTGTGCCCAGAGCCAACAGCTCCCTGTACCCAGCGCTAACAGCTCCCAGTACCCAGGGCTAACAGCTCCCTGTACCCAGGGCTAACAGCTCCCTGTACCCAGGGCTAACAGCTCCCTGTGTCCAGCGCTAACAGCTCCCTGTATCCAGGGCTAACAGCTCCCTGTACCCAGGGCTAACATCTCCCTGTACACAGGGCTAACAGCTCCCTGTACTCAGCGCTAACAGCTCCCTGTACCCAGGGCTAACAGCTCCCTGTACTCAGCGCTAACAGCTCCCTGTCCCCGGTGCTAACAGCTCCCTGTACCCAGGGCCAACATCTCCCTGTGCCCAGGGCTAACAGCTCCATGTACCCAGCGTTAACAGCTCCCTGTACCCAGGGCTAACAACACCCTGTACCCAGCGCTAACAACACCCTGTACCCAGGGCCAACAGCTCCCTGTACCCAGGGCTAACAGCTCCATGTACCCAGCGCTAACAGCTCCCTGTACCCAGGGCTAACAGCTCCCTGTGCCCAGCGCTAACAGCTCCCTGTGCCCAGAGCCAACAGCTCCCCGTACCCAGCGCTAACAGCTCCCAGTACCCAGGGCTAACAGCTCCCTGTACCCAGGGCTAACAGCTCCCTGTGTCCAGCGCTAACAGCTCCCTGTGCCCAGGGCTAACAGCTCCCTGTGCCAAGGTCTAACAGCTCCCTGTACCCAGCGCTACAGCTCCCTGTACCCAGGGCTAACAACTCCATGTACCCAGCGCTAAAGCTCCCTGTACCCAGGGCTAACAGCTCCCTGTAACCAGCGCTAACAGCTCCCTGTGCCCAGGGCTAACAGCTCCCTGTACCCAGGGCTAACAGCTCCCTGTACCCAGCGCTAACAGCTCACTGTACCCAGGGCTAACACCTCCCTGTGCCCAGGGCTAACAGATCCCTGTGCCCAGGGCTAACAGCTCCCTGTACACAGCGCTAACAGCTCCCTGTGCCCAGGGCTAACAGCTCCCTGTACCCAGCGCTAACAGCTCCCTGTACCCAGGGCTAACAGCTCCCTGTAACCAGCGCTAACAGCTCCCTGTACCCGGTGCTAACAGCTCCCTGTATCCAGGGCTAACAGCTCCCTGTACCCAGGGCCAACAGCTCCCTGTACCCAGCGCTAACATCTCCCTGTATCCAGGGCTAACAGCTCCCTGTAACCAGGGCTAACAACTCCCTGTGCCCAGGGCTAACAGCTCCCTGTACCCAGGGCCAACAGCTCCCTGTACCCAGCGCTAACAGCTCCCGGTACCCAGGGCTAACAGCTCCCTGAAACCAGCGCTAACAGCTCCCTGTACCCAGGGCTAACAGCTCCCTGTACCCAGAGCTAACAGCTCCCTGTATCCAGGGCTACCAGCTCCCTGTATCCAGCGCTAACAGCTCCCTGTATCCAGCGCTAACAGCTCCCTGTGCCCAGGGCTAACAGCTCCCTGTGCCCAGGGCTAACAGCTCCCTGTACCCAGGGCTAACATCTCCCTGTACACAGGGCTAACAGCTCCCTGTACTCAGCGCTAACAGCTCCCGGTACCCAGGGCTAACAGCTCCCTGTACCCAGGGCTAACAGCTCCATGTACCCAGCGCTAACAGCTCCCTGTACCCAGGGCTAACAGCTCCCTGTGCCCAGCGCTAACAGGTCCCTGTGCCCAGAGGCAACAGCTCCCTGTACCCAGCGCTACAGCTCCCTGTACCCAGGGCTATCAGCTCCCTGTATCCAGCGCTAACAACTCCCTGTACCCAGCACTAACAGCTCCCTGTACCCAGCGCTACAGCTCCCTGTACCCTGGGCTAACAGCTCCCTGTACACAGAGCTAACAGCTCCCTGTATCCAGGGCTACCAGCTCCATGTATCCAGCGCTAACAGCTCCCTGTACCCAGGGCTAACAGTTCCCTGTACCCAGGGCTAACATCTCCCTGTACACAGGGCTAACAGCTCCCTGTACTCAGCGCAAACAGCTCCCTGTGCCCACGGCTACCAGCTCCCTGTACCCAGAGCTAACAGCTCCCTGTACCCCGTGCTCACAGCTCCCTGTATCCAGGGCTAACAGCTCCCTGTACCCAGGGCTAACAGCTCCCTGTACCCAGCGCTAACAGCTCCCTGTATCCAGCGCTAACAGCTCCCTGTACCCAGGGCTAACAGCTCCCTGTATCCAGGGCTAACAGCTCCCTGTATCCAGGGCTAACAGCTCCCTGTACACAGGGCTAACAGCTCCCTGTACTCAGCGCTAACAGCTCCCTGTTCCCAGGGCTAACAGCTCCCTGTACCCAGGGCTAACAGCTCCCTGTACCCAGGGCTAACATCTCCCTGTACACAGGGCTAACAGCTCCCTGTACTCAGCGCAAACTGCTCCCTGTGCCCAGGGCTAACCGCTCCCTGTACCCAGAGCTAACAGCTCCCTGTACCCGGTGCTAACAGCTCCCTGTATCCAGGGCTAACAGCTCCCTGCACCCAGGGCCAACAGCTCCCTGTACCCAGCGCTAACATCTCCCTGTATCCAGGGCTAACAGCTCCCTGTAACCAGGGCTAACAACTCCCTGTGCCCAGGGCTAACAGCTCCCTGTACCCAGCGCTAGCAGCTCCCTGTACCCAGGGCTAACAGCTCCCTGTAGCCAGGGCTAACAGCTCCCTGTATCCAGGGCTAACATCTCCCTGTACACAGGGCTAACAGCTCCCTGTACTCAGCGCTAACAGTTCCCTGTACCCAGGGCTAACAGCTCCCTGTACTCAGCGCTAACAGCTCCCTGTCCCCGGTGCTAACAGCTCCCTGTACCCAGCGCTAACAGCTCCCTGTATCCAGCGCTAACAGCTCCCTGTACCCAGCGCTAACAACTCCCTGTGTCCAGGGCCAACAGCTCCCTGTGCCCAGTGCTAACAGCTCCCTGTACCCAGCGCTAACAGCTCCCTGTACCCAGGGCCAACAGCTCCCTGTACCCAGCGCTAACAGCTCACGGGACCCAGGGCTAACACCTCCCTGAAACCAGCGCTAACAGCTCCCTGTACCCAGGGCTAACAGCTCCCTGTGCCCAGAGCTAACAGCTCCCTGTATCCAGGGCTACCAGCTCCCTGTATCCAGCGCTAACAGCTCCCTGTATCCAGCGCTAACAGCTCCCTGTGCCCAGGGCTAACAGCTCCCTGTACCCAGGGCTAACATCTCCCTGTACACAGGGCTAACAGCTCCCTGTACTCAGCGCTAACAGCTCCCGGTACCCAGGGCTAACAGCTCGCTGTACCCAGAGCTAACAGCTCCCTGTATCCAGGGCTAACAGCTCCCTGTGCCCAGGGCTAACAGCTCCCTGTATCCAGGGCCAACAGCTCCCTGTGCCCAGTGCTAACAGCTCCCTGTGCCCAGGGCTAACAGCTCCCCGTATCCAGTGCTAACAGCTCCCTGTACCCAGGGCCAACATCTCCCTGTACCCAGGGCTAACAGCTCCCTGTACCCAGGGCTAACAGCTCCCTGTACCCAGCGCTACAGCTCCCTGTACCCAGGGCTAACAACACCCGGTACCCAGCGCTAACAGCTCCCTGTACCCAGGGCCAACAGTTCCCTGTACCCAGCGCTACAGCTCCCTGTACCCAGGGCTAACAACACCCTGTACCCAGCGCTAACAACAACCTGTACCCAGGGCCAACAGCTCTCTGTACCCAGGGCTAACAGCTCCCTGTACCCAGCGCTACAGCTCCCTGTACCCAGGGCTAACAGCTCCCTGTATCCAGCGCTAACAACTCCCTGTACCCAAGGCTAACAGCTCCCTGTACACAGGGCCAACAGCTCCCTGTACCCAGGGCTAACAGCTCCCTGTGCCCAGCGCTAACAGCTCCCTGTACCCAGGGCTAACAGCTCCCTGTGCCCAGCGCTAACAGCTCCCTGTACCCAGCGCTAACAGCTCCCTGTGTCCAGCGCTAACAGCTCCCTGGAACCAGAGCTAACAGCTCCCTTTACACAGGGCTAACAACCCCCTGTACCCAGCGCTAACAGCTCCCTGTATCCAGCGCTACAGCTCCCTGTACCCAGGGCTAACAGCTCCCTGTACCCAGCGCTAACAGCTCCCTGTGCCCAGGGCTAACAGCTCCCTGTACCCTGTGCTAACAGCTCCCTGTGCCCAGGGCTAACAACTCCCTGTACCCAGCACTAACAGCTCCCTGTACCCAGCGCTACAGCTCCCTGTGCCCAGGGCTAACAGCTCCCTGCACCCAGCACTAACAGCTCCCTGTACCCAGGGCTAACAGCTCCCTGTACCCAGCGCTACAGCTCCCTGTACCCAGGGCTAACAGCTCCCTGTACCCAGGGCTAACAGCTCCCTGCACCCAGCACTAACAGCTCCCTGTACCCAGGGCTAACAGCTCCCTGTATCCAGCACTAACAGCTCCCTGTACCCAGAGCTAACAGCTCCCTGTATCCAGGGCTAACAGCTCCCTGTATCCAGCGCTAACAGCTCCCTGTATCCAGCGCTAACAGCTCCCTGTACCCAGGGCTAACAGCTCCCTGTACCCAGGGCTAACAGCTCCCTGTAACCAGCGCTAACAGCTCCCTGTACCCAAGGCTAACAGCTCCCTGTACACAGGGCCAACAGCTCCCTGTACCCAGGGCTAACAGCTCCCTGTGCCCAGCGCTAACAGCTTCCTGTACCCAGGGCTAACAGCTCCCTGTGCCCAGGGCTAACAGCTCCCTGTACCCAGGGCTAACAGCTCCCTGTACCCAGGGCTAACAGCTCTCTGTACCCAGCGCTAACAGCTCCCTGTATCCAGGGCTAACAGCTCCCTGTGCCCAGCGCTAACAGCTCCCTGTATCCAGGGCTAACAGCTCCCTGTGCCCAGCGCTAACAGCTCCTTGTACCCCGGGCTAACAGCTCCCTGTGACCAGGGCTAACAGCTCCGTTTACCCAGGGCTAACAGCTCCCTGTATCCAGCGCTAACAGCTCCCTGTACCCAGGGCTAACACCTCCCTGTATCCAGCGCTAACAGCTCCCTGTACCCAGCGCTTCAGCTCCATGTACCCAGGGCTAACAGCTCCCTGTACCCAGCGCTAACAGCTCCCTGTGCCCAGGGCTAACAGCTCCCTGTATCCAGCGCTAACAACTCCCTGTACCCAGCGCTAACAGTTCCCTGTACCCAGGGCTAACAGCTCCCTGTGCCCAGGGCTAACAGCTCCCTGTACCCAGCACTAACAGCTCCCTGTACCCAGGGCTAACAGCTCCCTGTAACCAGCGCTAACAGCTCCCTGTACCCAAGGCTAACAGCTCCCTGTACCCAGTGCTAACAGCTCTCTGTGTCCAGCGCTAACAGCTCCCTGTACCCAGCGCTAACAGCTCCCTGTACCCAGCGCTAACAGCTCCCTGTGTCCAGGGCTAACAGCCCCCTGTGCCCAGTGCTAACAGCTCCCTGTATCCAGGGCTAACAGCTCCCTGTATCCAGCGCTAACAGCTCCCTGTACCCAGGGCCAACAGCTCCCTGTACCCAGCGCTACAGCTTCCTGTACCCAGGGCTAACAACACCCTGTACCCAGCGCTAACAACACCCTGTACCCAGGGCCAACAGCTCCCTGTACCCAGGGCTAACAGTTCCCTGTGCCCAGCGCTACAGCTCCCTGTACCCAGGGCTAACAGCAACTGTATCCAGCGCTAACAACTCCCTGTACCCAGCGCTAACAGCTCCATGTAACCCGGGGCTACAGCTCCCTGTACCCAGGGCTAACAGCTCCCTGTAACCAGCGCTAACAGCTCCCTGTATCCAGGGCTAACAGCTCCCTGTATCCAGGGCTAACAGCCCCCTGTGCCCAGGGCTAACAGCTCCCTGTACCCAGTGCTAACAGCTCCCTGTACCCAGCGCTAACAGCTCCCTGTACCCAGCGCTAACAACACCCTGTATCCAGCGCTAACAGCTCCCTGGACCCAGGGCTAACAGCTCCCTCCCCCTGCTCTGGCCCACCCTCCATTACCCCTGGGTGATATGCTCAGGGTGATCTCCCCTCTGGTGTAGGGCTCTGTGGTCCCCACCCCCCTGTCTGCTCTCCACACTGTCCCCACTCTAATGGAGGAAGGTGGGCCTGGGAGGTACCGAGCCTGCTGTGTACTTGCAATAGATCGATTGGGAATGACACCCGACAGCTGCTGACACGCTCCAGCGCGGGAAATCTCTCTCTCGAGAGAGAGAGAGCGCTTGTCGTATAATTCATCCCAACTGACAGCTCACTGAAACCAAAACCACGTTGGAACGGAAGCGTACATACCGAGACTTAACACGTGGTTTTGGCGGCTTGGTGTGTGTCCGCTGGTGGGGGATAGACCCGAGAAACAGCAGCGGGCACCGATGCGCTCACTCTCTGGGGGTATCCGATCACACTGGGCAGGCAGTGCACTCTAACACACCCCCCACTCCCACTGCCAGGCCTGGTCAGTGCTGGGTCCCACATGCGAGCTGCTGGGTGGCCTGGGGTCGGCTGCTCCTGCCTCCCCCCTCCGACCCCCCCATCCCAAACATGGATGAGCGACCGCAGTGATCAACCAGCCAATCCCGTCACCCCGCACCCCCTTCGAGTCGAAGCGTTACAGTTAGCACCTGCATCCTTTCCAACCCCAGCAGGCCCACCTCCCCTCACAGTAACCGACTGCGACAGCACGCCTCGAAGGAGCATCAACTCAGACCCTGTCCTGAGTTCCCTCTCACTGACGCAGCCTCTCACGGTCTGGGCAGGCTCTGCAAACCCTCACCGAAGATAATCCCGCAACAAAATGATTTCTGTCCTACCGTCAGGCTGAGGGAGGCATAAGCCTGCAGTCAAACCGCTCCACTGAGTGACAGTGACCTGAAACTGTGACTCATATCCACCCTTTGAGCTGAAAGTGTGTTGCTGGAAAAGCGCAGCAGGTCAGGCAGCATCCCAGGAGCAGGAGAATCGACGTTTCAGGCCTGAGCTCTCTCCCCTCATTCCTGAAGAAGGGCTCAGGCCTGGAACGTCGATTCTCCTGCCCCTGGAATGCTGCCTGACCTGCTGCGCTTTTCCAGCACCACACTTTCAGCTCCGATCCCCAGTATCTGCAGTCCTCACTTTCTCACCATATCCCACCCTCACCCAGCCTGGCCTCCAGGTGACTCCTGACTCACAGCAATGTGAGTGACTCTGATCCATATTCCTGCATCTTTATTGACAATTCCTGCACCACTCCCCTCCCCGGTCACAAAGACAGCTATAAACTCCACGGCTTGGGCTGGAAAGTGATAGGTGACAGCAGCACCACCCTGACTGAGGGCACTGACCATCCCTCCACCTTCAGTCACATGCCCATCACTGAGTATCCCCCACTGTCAACTTCCTGGGAGTGACCACTGACCGTGCACACCATCCCAGTGGGAGGAGGTGATGCAGAGGTGATTGAAAAGGACCATAAGATATAGGAGTGGAAGTAAGGCCATTCGGCCCATCGAGTCCACTCCGCCATTCAATCATGGCTGATGGGCATTTCAACTCCACTTACCAGCGTTCTCCCTGTAGCCCTTAATTCCTCGAGACAACAAGAATTTATCAATCTCTGCCTTGAAGACATTTAGCCTCCCGGCCTCCATTGCACTCTGCGACAATGAATTCCACAGGCCCACCACTCTCTGGCTGAAGAAATGTCTCCGCATCTCTGTTCTGAATTGACCCCCTCTAATTCTAAGGCTGTGTCCACGGGTCCTAGTCTCCTCACCTTATGGAAACAACTTCCTAGCGTCCACCCTTTCCAAGCCATGTATTATCTTGTAAATTTCTATTAAATCTCCCCTTAATCTTCTAAACTCCAATGAATACAATCCCAGGATCCTCAGCCGTTCCTCGTATGTTAGACCAACCATTCCAGGGATCATCCGTGTGAATCTCCGCTGGACACGTTCCAGTGCCAGTATGTCCTTCCTGAGGTGTGGGCACCAAAACTGGACACAGTACTCCAAATGGGGCCTAACCAGAGCTTTATAAAGTCTCAGTAGCACATCGCTGCTTTTATATTCCAACCCTCTTGAGATAAATGACAACATTGCATTCGCTTTCTTAATCACGGACTGAACCTGCCTGTTTACCTTTAGAGAATCCTCGACTAGCACTCCCAGATCCCTTTGTACTTTGGCTTTATGAATTTTCTCACCGTTTGGAAAGTAGTCTATGCTTTTATTCTTTGTTCCAAAGTGCAAGACCTCGCATTTGATCACGTTGAATTCCATCAGCCATTTCCTGGACCACTCTCCCAAACTGTCTAGAACCTTCTGCAGCCTCCCCACTCCCTCAGTACTACCTGCAGGTCCACCTAACTTCGTATCATCGGCAAACTTCGCCAGAATGCCCCCAGTCCCTTCAATCAGCATCTGGGAGGTTGGTCAAACAGCAGCATGTCTGCACCATGGGTTTAGCAGGATGAGAGGAGATCTCACTGAGGTATCTAAGGGGATTGACAAACGAGATTAGAGAGGGTGCTTCCTCTTCAAGAACAAATGAGGTCAGAGTTTTCGGGTAAGACAGAGCAGGTGAAAACAGAGACGAGGAGAAATGATTTCTTTCACAGGAGTGTGGTGGATACCGGGCCATTGAGTCAACATAAGGAGGATATCGACGGGCTTCCAGTTTGTAATGGGTGAAAGGGGGGTGGGAAACGGGCAGGAAAATGGAGTTGACGCTGAGATGAGAGCGGCCATGATTGTGTTAAATGGAATGAAATTCCTCCTCCTGGTTCTGATGCTTTTACAATAAACCCAGCGGCTACAGGAGCAGGTCAGAGGCTGGGAATCCTGCAGTGAGGAACTCCCCTCCTGACTCCCCAAAGCCTGTCCCACCATCTACAAGGTACAGCTCAGGACTGGGAGGGAATACTCCCCACTTGCCCCTGGATGGGGGCAGCTCCAACAACACTCAAGAAGCTCAACACCATCCAGGAGAAAGCAGCCGCTGGATTGGCCCCACATCCACAACCAACCCCTCACCCACCCCCCCACCGAAACTCAGTAACAGCAGTGTGTACCGTCCCCTCCCTCCCCCCCACCCCCCCCGCAGTAACAGCAGTGTGTACCGTCCCCTCCGTCCCCCCACCCCCCTCAGTAACAGCAGTGTGTACCGTCCCCTCCCTCCCCCCACCCCCCTCAGTAACAACAGTGTGTACCGTCCCCTCCCTCCCCCACCCCCCCTCAGTAACAGCAGTGTGTACCATCCCCCCCCTCAGTAACAGCAGTGTGTACCGTCCCCTCCCTCCCCCCACCCCCACCTCAGTAACAGCAGTGTGTACCGTCCCCTCCCTCTCCCCACCCCCCCTCTGTAACAGCAGTGTGTACCGTCCCCTCCCTCCCCCCACCCCACCTCAGTAACAGCAGTGTGTACCATCCTCTCCCTTCCCCCACCCCCCCTCTGTAACAGCAGTGTGTACCGTCCCCTCCCTCTCCCCACCCTCCCTCAGTAACAGCAGTGTGTACCATCCCCCCCCTCAGTAACAGCAGTGTGTATCGTCCCCTCCCTCCCCCCCACCCCCCCTCAGTAACAGCAGTGTGTACCGTCCCCTCCCTCCCCCCCACCCCCCCTCAGTAACAGCAGTGTGTACCGTCCCCTCCCTCCCCCCACCCCCCTCAGTAACAGCAGTGTGTACCGTCCCCTCCCTCCCCCCCACCCCCCCCCCCTCAGTAACAGCAGTGTGTACCGTCCCCTCCCTCCCCCCCACCCCCCCCTCAGTAACAGCAGTGTGTACCGTCCACTCCCTCCCCCCACCCCCCCTCAGTAACAGCAGTGTGTACCGTCCCCTCCCTCCCCCCCACCCCCCCTCAGTAACAGCAGTGTGTACCGTCCCCTCCCTCCCCCGCACCCCCCCTCAGTAACAGCAGTGTGTACCATCCCCTCCCTCCCCCCCACCCCCCCTCAGTAACAGCAGTGTGTACCGTCCCCTCCCTCAGTAACAGCAGTGTGTACCATCCCCTCCCTCCCCCCACCCCCCCTCAGTAACAGCAGTGTGTACCGTCCCCTCCCTCCCCCCCACAGTAACAGCAGTGTGTACCGTCCCCTCCCTCCCCCCCACCCCCCCCTCAGTAACAGCAGTGTGTACCGTCCCCTCCCTCCCCCCACCCCCCCTCAGTAACAGCAGTGTGTACCATCCCCTCCCTCCCCCCCACCCCCCCTCAGTAACAGCAGTGTGTACCGTCCCCTCCCTCCCCCCACCCCACCTCAGTAACAGCAGTGTGTACCGTCCCCTCCCTCCCCCCACCCCCCCTCAGTAACAGCAGTGTGTACCGTCCCCTCCCTCCCCCCCACCCCCCCTCAGTAACAGCAGTGTGTACCGTCCCCTCCCTCAGTAACAGCAGTGTGTACCGTCCCCTCCCTCCCCCCACCCCCCCTCAGTAACAGCAGTGTGTACCATCCCCTCCCTCCCCACCACCCCCCCTCAGTAACAGCAGTGTGTACCATCCCCTCCCTCCCCCCACCCCCCCTCAGTAGCAGCAGTGTGTACCGTCCCCTCCCTCCCCCCACCCCCCCTCAGTAACAGCAGTGTGTACCGTCCCCTCCCTCCCCCCACCCCCCCTCAGTAACAGCAGTGTGTACCGTCCCCTCCCTCCCCCCACCCCCCCTCAGTAACAGCAGTGTGTACCGTCCCCTCCCTCCCCCCCACCCCCCCTCAGTAACAGCAGTGTGTACCATCCCCTCCCTCCCCCCACCCCCCCTCAGTAGCAGCAGTGTGTACCATCCCCTCCCTCCCCCCACCCACACTCAGTAACAGCAGTGTGTACCATCCCCTCCCTCCCCCCACCCCACCTCAGTAGCAGCAGTGTGTACCGTCCCCTCCCTCCCCCCACCCCCCTCAGTAACAGCAGTGTGTACCATCCCCTCCCTCCCCCCACCCCCCCTCAGTAACAGCAGTGTGTACCGTCCCCTCCCTCCCCCCACCCCCCCCTCAGTAACAGCAGTGTGTACCGTCCCCTCCCTCCCCCCCACCCCCCCTCAGTAACAGCAGTGTGTACCATCCCCTCCCTCCCCCCACCCCCCCTCAGTAGCAGCAGTGTGTACCATCCCCTCCCTCCCCCCACCCACACTCAGTAACAGCAGTGTGTACCATCCCCTCCCTCCCGCCACCCCCCCTCAGTAGCAGCAGTGTGTACCGTCCCCTCCCTCCCCCCACCCCCCCTCAGTAACAGCAGTGTGTACCATCCCCTCCCTCCCCCCACCCCCCCTCAGTAACAGCAGTGTGTACCGTCCCCTCCCTCCCCCCCACCCCCCCCTCAGTAACAGCAGTGTGTACCGTCCCCTCCCTCAGTAACAGCAGTGTGTACCATCCCCTCCCTCCCCCCACCCCCCCTCAGTAACAGCAGTGTGTACCGTCCCCTCCCTCCCCCCCACCCCCCCCCTGTAACAGCAGTGTGTACCGTCCCCTCCCTCCCCCCACCCCCCCTCAGTAACAGCAGTGTGTACCATCCCCTCCCTCCCCCCACCCCCCCTCAGTAACAGCAGTGTGTACCGTCCCCTCCCTCCCCCCACCCCCCTCAGTAACAGCAGTGTGTACCGTCCCCTCCCTCCCCCCACCCCCCCTCAGTAACAGCAGTGTGTACCGTCCCCTCCCTCCCCCCCCCACCCCCCCTCAGTAACAGCAGTGTGTACCGTCCCCTCCCTCAGTAACAGCAGTGTGTACCATCCCCTCCCTCCCCCCACCCCCCCTCAGTAACAGCAGTGTGTACCGTCCCCTCCCCTCAGTAACAGCAGTGTGTACCGTCCCCTCCCTCCCCCCACCCCCCCTCAGTAACAGCAGTGTGTACCATCCCCTCCCTCCCCCCCACCCCCCCTCAGTAACAGCAGTGTGTACCGTCCCCTCCCTCAGTAACAGCAGTGTGTACCGTCCCCTCCCTCCCCCCCACCCCCCCTCAGTAACAGCAGTGTGTACCATCCCCTCCCTCCCCCCACCCCCCCTCAGTAGCAGCAGTGTGTACCATCCCCTCCCTCCCCCCACCCCCCCTCAGTAACAGCAGTGTGTACCGTCCCCCCCCTCCCCCACCCCCCCTCAGTAACAGCAGTGTGTACCGTCCCCTCCCTCCCCCCCACCCCCCCTCAGTAACAGCAGTGTGTACCGTCCCCTCCCTCCCCCCACCCCCCCTCAGTAACAGCAGTGTGTACCGTCCCCTCCCTCCCCCCACCCCCCCTCAGTAGCAGCAGTGTGTACCGTCCCCTCCCTCCCCCCACCCACACTCAGTAACAGCAGTGTGTACCGTCCCCTCCCTCCCCCCACCCCCCTCAGTAACAGCAGTGTGTACCATCCCCTCCCTCCCCCCACCCCCCCTCAGTAACAGCAGTGTGTACCGTCCCCTCCCTCCCCCCACCCCCCCCTCAGTAACAGCAGTGTGTACCGTCCCCTCCCTCCCCCCCACCCCCCCTCAGTAACAGCAGTGTGTACCGTCCCCTCCCTCCCCCCACCCCCCCTCAGTAACAGCAGTGTGTACCGTCCCCTCCCTCCCCCCCACCCCCCCTCAGTAACAGCAGTGTGTACCGTCCCCTCCCTCCCCCCACCCCCCTCAGTAACAGCAGTGTGTACCATCCCCTCCCCCCCCCCACCCCCCCTCCGTAACAGCAGTGTGTACCGTCCCCTCCCTCCCCCCCACCGACACTCAGTGGGTGGGAGTGAGGGAGGGACGGAGGGTGAGAGGGAGGGACAGAAAGACGGAGGGACGGAGGAACAGAGAGAGGGAGGGAGGGAGAGAGGGACAGAGGGAGGGAAGGAGAGAAGGAGGGATGGAGGGAAAGGGTGGGAGGGAGGGACAGAGGGAAGGAGAGGGGGTGGGGGACGGAGGGACCGAGGGAAGGTGAGAAGGAGGGAAGGAGGAAAGGAGGGACAGAGGGAGGGAAGGAGGGACCTCCCACACACTCAAACACACCCCCACCCTCACACACACACCCCTACACATACACCCCCCCACCCACCCACACACACACCCACACCCCACACACACCCCCTACACATACACACACCCCCCCACCCACCCACACACACACCCCCACCCACCCACACACACCCCCACACCCCACACACACCCCTACACACACACCCCCCCACCCACCCACACACACACACACACACACCCCCACCCACCACACACACACCCCCACCCACCCACACACACACCCACACCCCACACACACCCCTACACATACACCCCCCACCCACCCACACACACACCCACCCCCCCACCCACCCACACACACACCCACACCCCACACACACACCCACACCCCACACACACCCACACACACCCCCCCCACCCACCCACACACACACCCACCCCCCCACCCACCCACACACACCCCCACACCCCACACACACCCCCACACACACACCCCCCCACCCACCCACACACACACCCACACCCCACACACACCCCTACACATACACCCCCCCACACATCCCCACACACACCCACCCCCCACCCACCCACACACACCCACACACCCCCCACCCACCCCTACACATACACCACCCCACACATCCCCACACACACCCACACACACCCACACACCCCACACACACCCCTACACATACACCCCCACACACACACATCCACACCCCCCCCACACACACTCCCCCCCACACACACCCCCCTCACACACACACCCACACTCTCATACAACACCCACACCCCCACCCCCACCCTCACACACAGACACACCCTTACACAGAGACACACCCTCACACACACACCCTCACACACACACCCTCACCCACTCATATACACACCCACACCCCCTCACACACCCAGCCACACACAGACACACACACCCACCTCCCCCCACATACACACTCCCACCTTCTCCATACACACACACACACACACCCACCCACCCACACACACACATACACACACACACACACCCACACACACACACACCCACCCACCCACACACACACATACACACACACACACCCACACACACACACACCCACACATACACACCCACACACATACACACCCACACACACAGACACACACACAGACACACACACATACACACACACACACACACACACACACACAGACACACACACCCCCCCCCAACCCCCCACCCGCGATGGTGTTGACTCACTGTGATTAATCACATTCAGTATTATCAGGCTAATGGAGTGTTAGATAATGCCCACAATATCGATCAGGGTCATCGCAGGAGTCCAGGGGTCAGGGCCACTCCGAGCTCTCTCTCTCTGACACACACCGTGGTCAGGTCAGGGACTGCTCCCCTCCTGCTGCTGTGTTACCCCACCGTCTTACAACAACAACCAGCTTCCAGGACTGGCACCGCTCAGCTCTCTGAGGGTCAGACACGGTCAGACCACATTTCACACAGTTACACATCCCACAGCCCCAGGGTATAGACAACAGGTTTAGTCAGGAGCACACGGGCTTTCGGGGCATCGCTCCTTCACCAGGCGGTCGAGGTGGGGCTCGATTGAGGCCTGCGCTACCAGCTGGTGAAGGAGCACCACTCCGAAAGATAGTGCTTCCAATTAACCCTGTCGGACTATACGCTGGGATGGGGGGATGTGTAACTGTGTCCACCCCCAACCAACACCAGCTCCTCCACAACATTCACAACGACCCACATCAGCGAGAGGAGAATTCTCAGAGGATGAGGAGGGGAGTGAGGGGTGGAGGTATTAGCGAGGGAATTCCGGAGGTTACAATCCACAGGGAGGACCGAGGAGCACAGAGTTGGGACAGGACACAAGGCCATTGGGCCCACTGACTCAAAACTGGCTCCTCAGGTCAGCATCACACACAGGGGACTTCTCCAGACTCTTCCTCAGAAACTCCCTTCAGTTAACAGCCTGGTCCCCCTCCCCCTTCCCCCACACTCTCAGACAGTACACCCCAGACCCTAACCCCCTCGAGTGACCCTCCCCCTCCCCCCACACTCTCAGACAGTACACCCCAGACCCTAACCCCCTCCAGTGACCCTCCCCCTCCCCCCCACACTCTCAGACAGTACACCCCAGACCCTAACCCCTCGAGTGACCCTCCCCCTCCCCCCCACACTCTCAGACAGTACACCCCAGACCCTAACCCCTCGAGTGACCCTCCCCCTCCCCCCCACACTCTCAGACAGTACACCCCAGACCCTAACCCCTCGAGTGATCCTCCCTGTCCCCCACACTCTCAGACAGTACACCCCAGACCCTAACCCCTCGAGTGACCCTCCCCCTTCCCCCCCATACTCTCAGACAGTACACCCCAGACCCTAACCCCTCGAGTGACCCTCCCCCTCCCCCCCACACTCTCAGACAGTACACCCCAGACCCTAACCCCTCGAGTGACCCTCCCCCTCCCCCCCACACTCTCAGACAGCACACCCCAGACCCTAACCCCTCGAGTGACCCTCCCCCTTCCCCCCACACTCTCAGACAGTACACCCCAGACCCTAACCCCTCGAGTGACCCTCCCACTCCCCCCCCACACTCTCAGACAGCACACCCCAGACCCTAACCCCTCGAGTGACCCTCCCCCTTCCCCCCCATACTCTCAGACAGTACACCCCAGACCCTAACCCCTCGAGTGACCCTCCCACTCCCCCCCCCACACTCTCAGACAGCACACCCCAGACACTACCCCCTCGGGTGAACCTGCCCCTCCTCCCACACTCTCGGACAGCACACCCCAGACCCTAACCCCTCGGGTGACCCTGCCCACATGTGCATCCTTATGGAACAGTGAGTGTGTGTTATTGTGAAATAATTAATCTCCGGTATTAGAGAATAATTACCCTTTAACTGTGATTTGTACTTGAGACTATGCCCATGCACTAATACACTCCATAAAACAATAAACATACCTCTGTTAAAGATATTTCTTCCAGGTTAAAATTAATAATCAGATTTATTGGCAATTAATAAGAGTACGCCAAGACCAGGGAGCACAGATTAAAGCACAGTGTGTACTAGAGACCGTGCGCAAAACTCAGCTGTTGCTGAATCTGTTTTAATCAGGATGGCTGTTTTCAATTGGCCTGTATTTAATGATTTCCCCTATCCCTGTTTCCCATGGAGTCAGGCCGGGAAATGGATTAATCCTGGCGAGCTAATAAAGCTGTTAAATTACTGCCATTGGTTAACGTGGCCGATGTCAGATTGGTCACCTCGCTTCCCAAATGGTTTGTAGATAGTTCATCAAGAAGGAACCTGTTTGTCTCCCTCCCCCCCCTTCCCCCCAGTTCCATGTCGTACAAACTGAAACCAGTATGTCCCTGTCTGATCAGAAGAATCACTCACACCCCACGCACACCTCACTCAAACAGACGCCTCTCCAATGGGATTACAGGAGAGCAGATCCGTGGTCTCTCACAGAGGCAGATTGAGGAATCCCGGAAGGACAGGCTGAGGTTACAGGTTTCAGAAACACGGACAGGCCAGAGTTGGAATGGGCTATTCCGCCATGTGGGCCTGCTCTGTCATCCAACTCAGTCCCCCACTATCCCAACCCCCACCAACACCCTTCAATCCCTTTAGCCCTAACACATCGCACCCCTTTTGTCCTCAGCCACGTCCTGCGATAGTGCATTCCGCACACTCTCTGGGTGAAGACATTCCTCAGGTCGCGATGGCCTACCCCATACCCTGAGGGTGTGAATCCCCACCCCCTCCCCCCCCCCCAGTTCTGGATCACCCCATTATCGGGAACGTTCTTCCTGTGTTTACCCTGTCCAGTCTCTCCAATGTTTTCCAAACTCCAGTGAATATGGTCCGAACTGATCGCGTTTCTCCCCTTATGCCAGTCTTGTTGAGGGTTCAGGCAGGTGGGGACGGTTGGTGATGGGGGCAGCCATATTGGATGTCGCTGGGACAATGACGAGGGAATCCAGAATCATTAGCTGAGCTTCTAACGTGGCGTCCAATCACAGTCACTTTTCTTTATGGGACGTGGGACTGGGCCAGTATTCAGGAGCTAACCAGAATTTCCTTTGAGCAGAGTTCCTTGGCCAACTCAGAACGCCACCCCCATCGCTGTGGGCCTGGAGTCATGTGTAGGCCAGACCCAGGTAAGGGCAGCTGATTTCCTTCCTAAGTCAACCAACCATTGATAATAATCTCACGGTCATTATTTAGATTCTTAATTCCGGATTTCTGATTTCAAATTCCACTATCTGCTCTGGGAACATTAGCCCAGTGTTCTGGGACCTGTCCTCTGCAAACAAAAGGGATAGATTCAAGCCTTACCCTTTTTGAATTATCCGGGAATTTAGCCAACCCACAGTTCCCATTGCTTAGCTCAAAGGTAACGCTATTGCCAACAGAGTGAATCTGCTCACAATCAATGCTGTTTTCTCCTGGGGGAGAAGTTGTGATAACTGTTTGAAATTTGGCATTCCTGCATTTGTCCTGAAGACTAGAAACTGCACATTACTATCAGCATAGTGTCTCTCCTTCCCGGAGCATTCAGGAACTGCGTATCGGCACTCGGGACAAGCAGGGAAAACATTCCCAGCAAACTGTTCAGTTTGGGAGGGACCTGGGGAGAGGCAAAGGCCAGTTGTTGGTGGAAGTGGGTACGGCAGATGCTGGAGATTAGAGTCAAGATGAGAGTGGTGCTGGAAAAGCACAGCAGGTCAGGCGGCATCCGAGGAGCAGGGAAATCGACGTTTTGGGCAAAAGCCCTTCATCAGGAATGTTGATGAAGGGCTTTTGCCCGAAATGCCGAAACACCAGTTGTGCCCGGAAGGGATCCTCCGTGTTATTTGGGAGAAAAGCACAGGCAATCTTTATAACTGACATGTTAAATCTCTGGCCTGTCCGACTCCAGGAATTACATGTGGGGGAATTCTGAGGGATGCAAGGACAGAATTAGAGATGGTTACTGCCTTCTCCTGGACAGACCAAAGAAACTGACTCAGAGGAAAGAAGGCCAAGCAGTGATTGAATCAAGGCGTTGCCTTCCTCAGTAGGCAACACTCCGGGTCACCTGCGGGAGTTGGCAACTGCAGGGCAAGGAACATTGGCAAAATTACCAGAGGTCTCAGCAGTCAGGGCTTGTTTTCAGGATGAGTGACTTGTTGACAAACTCAGTGACATTGTCATCAACAGAACCACTCAGAACGGAATGGGATCAACACTTCAGGATGGGAATGTTCAGGAACGTGGGGAAGGAGTGAGCGTGAGAAAGTGGGATTAAACAAAGAGACCTCTCAGGGAGCACACACAGACAGGATGAGTCAAACCAGAATTTGGGGGAGATGGTTAGAAGCGAACAAAGACATGGCCGAGGAGTTAAACAGAGGTGTTGGAGAGTGAGGGGGGAGTGGTATTTAAATGCCATCACCATCACCAGAGGAGGGGGTATGGCTGAGGAACAAGGGTTAGGAGGGGGCGGCAGGTACAGGCAGAACGGAAGGGCAGAAAGCCGGAGGGAAATGGAGAGGTGTGATCGCTCAGCCTTTCCTGTAACGGCCACAGTTCGGGCAGTGTCGGTTCTCCCACAGCGCGGTGTGGGGATTACACATGGACTGGGAGGTGGGAAACTCAAACTAACCGTGACACCAGCCCTGAAGGAATTACCCAATTCATCGCGAGCTGGACATTAACACACTGCTGCGAGAGGGCAGCTTCGATGGTCCTCTGACAGTGCCATGGTGTGGGCTGGTGTAACCCAGAGTGGGGCCCTGGCAGTGCCATGGTGTGGGCTGGTGTAACCCAGAATGGGGCCCTGGCAGTGCCATGGTGTGGGCTGGTGTAACCCAGAGTGGGGCCCTGACAGTGCCATGGTGTGGGATGGTGTAACCCAGAGTGGGGTCCTGGCAGTGCCATGGTGTGGGATGGTGTAACCCAGAGTGGGGGCCCTGGCAGTGCCATGGTGTGGGATGGTGTAACCCAGAGTGGGGTCCTGGCAGTGCCATGGTGTGGGATGGTGTAACCCAGAATGGGGGCCTGGCAGTGCCATGGTGTGGGATGGTGTAACCCAGAATGGGGGCCCTGACAGTGCCATGGTGTGGGATGGTGTAACCCAGAATGGGGGCCCTGGCAGTGCCATGGTGTGGGATGGTGTAACCCAGAATGGGGGCCCTGACAGTGCCATGGTGTGGGATGGTGTAACCCAGAATGGGGGCCCTGGCAGTGCCATGGTGTGGGCTGGTGTAACCCAGAGTGGGGCCCTGGCAGTGCCATGGTGTGGGATGGTGTAACCCAGAATGGGGGCCCTGGCAGTGCCATGGTGTGGGATGGTGTAACCCAGAATGGGGGCCCTGGCAGTGCCATGGTGTGGGATGGTGTAACCCAGAGTGGGGCCCTGGCAGTGCCATGGTGTGGGATGGTGTAACCCAGAATGGGGGCCCTGGCAGTGCCATGGTGTGGGATGGTGTAACCCAGAGTGGGGCCCTGGCAGCAGCATGGTGTGGGCTGGTGTAACCCAGAATGGGGGCCCTGGCAGTGCCATGGTGTGGGCTGGTGTAACCCAGAGTGGGGCCCTGGCAGCAGCATGGTGTGGGCTGGTGTAACTCAGAGTGGGGCAGTGAGTGTGAACAGTGCCAATGTACAGCGACAGTACACATTTTTCACTGTATTTTATGGTGAATACACACGACAATAAATGGCTCAATTCAATTCAGCTGAAGATAAAGGGATAGAGATCATCCCCCAGCCCGAATCGCTTGCATCCTCAGATCCTAAAGGAGGGAGCTACGGAGATAATCGATGTGTTGGTTATAATTTTCCAAAAAGTCCCTGGATCCTGGAGACGTTCCTGGCCTACTGCTAATCTGACACCTACTTCCAAAAGGCAGGGAGGCAAAGGCAGGTCACTAATCGGCCAATTAGCCCGACACCCACCTTTGGGGAAATACTGGGACCAACTGTTAAGGAAGTAACAGCAGAATATTTGGAAAAAAGGTCATAATGTGCTCAAGCAGGGGCCTAGTGGTTTTCTGAAAGGGAAATCCAGCCTGACTCATTTATCAAACGTACAGGTGCTGGTCTTGGCCTGGCATTGACAAGGTCGGAGGTCACACCACGCCAGCTTATAGCCCACCAGGTTCACTGGAAATCACAAGCTCTCGGGGCCCTGGCTCCTCTGTCGGGAATGTGACAAAGTCACTCTGAAAGCTCGTGATTTCAAATTATCGTGGTGTGGTGTGACCTCCAACCTTAACTTATTCGAGTTTAGTTTTGACGAGGTCTCAGCCAGAGTGGACAGGGGTGTGGGGGGATCCCGTCGATGAGCTGTATTTGAAATTCCAGGGAGGTGGTAGGCAGAGGGTACCTCACTGCGTTAGAGCCCGTGGGGTCGGAGGTCGTGTATTGGTGTGGGTAGAGAGCTGGCTGATGGGCAGGAAGCAGCGAGTGGGGGATAAGGGGATCGTTTTCGGGCTGGTGACCTGTCACCACTGCAGTTCCACAGGGATCACTGCTAGGACCACAACTGGTTACAAACTGTATTAATGACTGGCAGAGGGGAGGGAGGAAATGGCCTGGCCAGCACTTACATACGGTACATGGGTAGGTGGAACGGCAGGTTGATGTGGGGTGGGTTGTAAGTTTTAAACCTGAAATGGATAATTTTGTTTCGTTGTTTGAGGGGAACTGGCCCAAAGGAAGCTCATTTAATGGCAGAACAGGCCTGAAGGGCCGAAAGGCCTATTCCTGTTCCTATGTTCACCAACAAACACAAGTTCAACACTCAGAGAGACCTCACAGAGTGATAGAGATGGACAGCACAGAAAAAGGCTGCTGGTTCAATAAAAACAACCACCGAATTAATCCAATCCCATTCCCCAACACCTGGCCCCTACTTCAATGTCTTGATACGGCAAGTTTACATCTAAATCCTTCATCAATGTGACAAATGTTTCTATTCTGGTCACCCACACAGGCAGACTTCCAGATTCCCCCAGCCCCAGGTGAAAGTGTTTTTCCTCATACCCCCTTGAAACCTCCTGCCCCTTCCCTGATATCTATTCCCCCCAGGGGAAAGGTTTCTGCCTGTCTACCCCATCTATGTTCCTCATCGTTGTATACATCTCAATCACTTCTCCTTCAGACCTCTCTGCTCTCAGGAAGACGCGCCAAGTCTGCCCAATCTCTCTCCGGCCCAGGAAACATCCTGGGAAATCTCCCTCTGCCCCCCCCTCTCCAGTGTGATCCCATCCCTCCCAGAATGTGGATTCCAGAACCGCACACAACCCTCTCCCTGTGGCCTAACCGACACCTTCCTGCAGATCCAGCGTCACCTCCCTGCACCTAAACTCAGAAAGGCTAATAATCACTTTATCCAGTGTACGGAAACCCGGAGGGACCAGTCTCCATACACACCAAGGTCCTTCCCAGGGTCCTGCTATCCACCGTGTATTCCCTTGTCTTGTTTATCCTGTCCAAGGACATCACCTCCTGTTTATCGGGATGTGCCTGACTCTGTCCCCCTGTAATCTCATGTTATTCTCCTCATTGTTTCCCACCTGGCCAATATTTGTGTCACCCACAAACTGACTGGATAACGCACATGTACAGTGCAACGTATAACAGTGTGTTTAACAGTCAACACTGCAAGTGTTACATGTCATATCTACAAACACAGCGTGACAGTGAATCACAGAAACGTTACTGGGCAGAGAGAGACCAGGTACCCCATTGTAGCAATCCCATCAGCCCTTCTGCAATTTCACTTCGAGCTAATCTCCTGCCTCTCCCCCGTTAACTCGGTTTCACGTTGTCCCTTTTAAATATCCAGTCAAAGCCCCTCTTAATTGCCTCAGTGTGCCTGCCTCCAAATTTCCAGGCAGTACATTCCACACACTCATGAATCACCGTGGGAACATTGCTCCTTTTGTGAAGTACTTTCACACTGCGGTCCTCGGCTCTCTCTCCTTTCAATGAGATGGAACACTTGCCCCCCATCTGCTCGATCCAGTCCCCTCACCACTGTGACAACTTGTGCTCAATCTCCCCCTGCCTGGGGGGAAACAGTCCCAACTCTCTCCCACACACCCCCCCTCGCTGAAGTTACTCATTGCTGGGACCATTCTTGTAAATCGCTCTGCTGTCTCTCTCCAAGACATTCAACTCGTTGCGATAATGTATGTGCTTGCCCTGCCAAGGTAGGGGATATTGTGTGCTGTATTTACTGATCCCCCTCTAACGATGTGTGTCCTCTGCTCATGTAGCGCTGTAACATTAGGAACTTTATTTGATATTGTGTCACCATGTAGTTTGTACCATAATGCGTCACCTCACGCCTCTGCATGTTGAATCTCAACACCATTCTCCAATCCTCAGAGCAGCCCATGTTCAAATCCAGCAAGGACCTGGACAGCTCACAGCATCGGGCTGACAAGGGGCAAGTAACATTTGTGCCACACACACACACACCAGGCAATGTCCATCCCCAATAAGAGACAATCTAACCACTGCCCCTAGATGCTCAGTGGTGTCACCATCACTGAATCCCCCACTATCAACATCCTGGGGGTTACCATTGACCAGAAACTCACCAGGACCCACCCCATAAACCCAGCGGCTACAGGAGCAGGTCAGAGGCTGGGAATCCTGCGGTGAGTAACTCCCCTCCTGACTCTCCAAAGCCTGTCCCACCATCTACAAGGCACAGCTCAGGACTGGGAGGGAATACTCCCCACTTGCCCCTGGATGGGGGCAGCTCCAACAACACTCAAGAAGCTCAACACCATCCAGGAGAAAGCAGCTGCTGGATTGGCCCCACATCCACAAATACACACTCCCTCCCCCCAGCCCCCCTCAGTAACAGCAGTGTGTGCTATCTATAAGATGCAGAAACGCGACAGAAATTCAAAGATCATTTAAAAGGACAAGGACAGCAGATACAGAGCAAGTTCCCCTCTGAGTCCCACACCATCCTGACTTAGATATACATTGCTGTTTATTCACTGTCAATGGGTGAAATTCCTGGTATTCTCTCTCGGAGGGACATTGTGGGTCTACCCCCAGCACACGGACTGCAGCAGGTCAGGAGGACAGCTCACCCCCACCCTCTTGGGGGCAGTGAGGGACAGGCATTAAACGCTGCGAGCAACACACTGATCCCCTGACTGAATAATAAGAGAAACTTGATTTGTGACTTACAGACCACTCGACCGCCGTGTCAAAGTCGTTCAGTGTCCTCACTGTTTATCCTTGTGGTAGTTTGTACCGTCAGGCAGTAACACTCCGGTGTGGAAGCTGTTCTCTGCTCTGGATCTGAAGGAGTGTGCGCAGACACACGGCTCTGCTCAGAGTGGCACCACGTACAGCCCTGAGGCACAGGGAGCCAGTGACCTGGATTAATCCCCCCCCCCTCCCCCCCTCTCACACACACACACACACACACACACACTGACACACACACAGACACACACACACAACTGACACACACACACACACACTCACACACACACACACACACTAACACTAACACAGACACACACCCTCCCCCAGCCTGTCTCACACAGACACCCCCAACCCCACACACACACACACACACCCCCCAGCCTGTCTCACACAGACACCCCCACCCCCACACACACAGACACACACCCTCCCCCAGCCTGTCTCACACAGACACCCCCACCCCCCCACACACACACACACACTGACACACACCCTCCCCCAGCCTGTCTCACACAGACACCCCACCCCCACTCCCACCCACACACACACACCCTCCCCCAGCCTGTCTCACACAGACACCCCCACCCCCCCCCCCCCACACACACACACACACCCTCCCCCAGCCTGTCTCACACAGACACCAACACCAACAAACACACAGACACCCCCACCCCCACACACACAGACACACACCCTCCCCCAGCCTGCCTCACACAGACACCCCCACCCCCACACACACACACACACACTGACACACACCCTCCCCCAGCCTGTCTCACACAGACACCCCACCCCCACTCACACCCACACACACACCCCCTCCCCCAGCCTGTCTCACACAGACACCCCCACCCCCCCACACACACACACACACTGACACACACCCTCCCCAGCCTGTCTCACACAGACACCCCCACCCCCCCACACACACACACACTGACACACCCCCTCCCCCAGCATGTCTCACACAGACACCCCACCCCACTCCCACCCACACACACACCCCCTCCCCCAGCCTGTCTCACACAGACACCAACACCAACAAACACACAGACACCCCCACCCCCACACACGCACACACTGACACACACCCCGACACTGACACACACGGACACCCCCACCCCCACAGACACAGACAGAGAGAGAGTGCCTGCTGCAGGAGCAGTCTCAGTGTCTCCCTGTGACCTTCACTCCCCACGGCCTGGTCAGCTCTCCCTGGGAGCGCGGAGCCCAGACCCAGACCCCGGTCCCAGGCCCCCTCCCCTCCGCAGAGCCGCAGAGAGCCGGACATCGGCAGCAGCAGGATCAGCTTTACCGACAGCTCCTCACAGCAACAGCAGTGACCGCCTTCCACAGCCGACCAGCCCGGAACCCTCCACCCCCAACACACAGCCCGGGGGGAGGGTCCCTGAGCTCGGGGCTACCCACACACTGCACCCAGGGGACACTGGGAGACCACCCGGGGACAGGGAGACCACCCGGGGACAGGGAGAGAGAGACCACCCGGGGACAGGGAGGGAGAGACCACCCGGGGACAGGGAGGGACCACCTGGGGACAGGGAGGGAGACCACCCGGGGACAGGGAGGGAGACCACCCAGGGACAGGGAGGGAGAGACCACCCGGGGACAGGGAGGGACCACCCAGGGACAGGGAGAGAGACCACCCGGGGACAGGGAGAGAGAGACCACCCGGGGACAGGGAGGGAGAGACCACCTGGGGACAGGGAGAGAGAGACCACCCGGGGACAGGGAGAGAGACCACCCGGGGACAGGGACAGGAGACCACCCAGGGACAGGGAGACCACCCGGGGACAGGGACAGGGAGACCACCCAGGGACAGGGAGACCACCCGGGGACCGGGAGACCACCCGGGGACAGGGAGGGAGAGACAACCCGGGGACAGGGAGGGAGAGACCACCCCGGGGACAGGGAGAGAGACCACCCGGAGACAGGGAGGGAGACCACCCGGGGACAGGGAGGGAGACCACCCGGAGACAGGGAGGGAGACCACCCGGGGACAGGGAGGGAGACCACCCGGGGACAGGGAGGGAGAGACCACCCGGGGACAGGGAGGGAGAGACCACCCGGGGACAGGGAGGGAGACCACCCAGGGACAGGGAGGGACACCACCCGGGGACAGGGAGGGAGAGACCACCCGGGGACAGGGAGGGAGAGACCACCCGGGGACAGGGAGAGAGAGACCACCCGGGGACAGGGAGGGAGACCACCCAGGGACAGGGAGAGAGAGACCACCCGGGGACAGGGAGGGAGAGACCACCCGGGGACAGGGAGGGAGAGACCACCCGGGGACAGGGAGAGAGAGACCACCCGGGGACAGGGAGAGAGACCACCCAGGGACAGGGAGAGAGACCACCCGGGGACAGGGAGGGAGACCACCCGGGGACAGGGAGGGAGAGACCACCCGGGGACAGGGAGGGAGACCACCCAGGGACAGGGAGGGAGACCACCCGGGGACAGGGAGGGAGAGACCACCCGGGGACAGGGAGAGAGACCACCCGGGGACAGGGAGGGAGACCACCCAGGGACAGGGAGAGGGAGACCACCCGGGGACAGGGAGAGAGACCACCCGGGGACAGGGAGAGACCACCCGGGGACAGGGAGAGAGACCACCCGGGGACAGGGAGGGAGACCACCCAGGGACAGGGAGAGAGAGACCACCCGGGGACAGGGAGGGAGAGACCACCCGGGGACAGGGAGGGAGAGACCACCCGGGGACAGGGAGGGAGAGACCACCCGGGGACAGGGAGGGAGACCACCCGGGGACAGGGAGGGAGAGACCACCCGGGGACAGGGAGGGAGAGACCACCCGGGGACAGGGAGGGAGAGACCACCCGGGGACAGGGAGAGAGACCACCCGGAGACAGAGAGACCACCCAGGGACAGGGAGGGAGACCACCCGGGGACAGGGAGAGAGACCACCCGGGGACAGGGAGAGAGACCACCCGGGGACAGGGAGAGAGACCACCCGGGGACAGAGAGACCATCCGGGGACAGGGAGGGAGAGACCACCCAGGGACAGGGAGACCACCCGGGGACAGGGAGGGAGACCACCCGGGGACAGGGAGACCACCCAGGGACAGGGAGACCACCCGGGGACAGGGAGAGAGAGACCACCCGGGGACAGGGAGGGAGACACCACCTGGGGACAGGGAGGGAGACCACCCGGGGACAGGGAGGGAGAGACCACCCGGGGACAGGGAGACCACCCAGGGACAGGGAGACCACCCGGGGACAGGGAGGGAGAGACCTCCCGGAGACAGGGAGGGAGAGACCACCCAGGGACAGGGAGAGAGAGACCACACGGGGACAGGGAGACCACCCGGGGACAGGGAGGGAGACCACCCGGGGACAGGGAGGGAGACACCACCTGGGGACAGGGAGGGAGACCACCCGGGGACAGGGAGGGAGACCACCCGGGGACAGGGAGAGAGACCACCCGGGGACAGGGAGGGAGAGACCACCCGGGGACAGGGAGACCACCCGGGGACAGGGAGGGAGACCACCCGGGGACAGGGAGACACCACCTGGGGACAGGGAGGGAGACCACCCGGGGACAGGGAGAGAGACCACCCGGGGACAGGGAGGGAGAGACCACCCGGGGACAGGGAGGGAGACCACCCGGGGACAGGGAGCGAGACCACCCGGGGACAGGGAGACACCACCTGGGGACAGGGAGGGACCACCCGCGGACAGGGAGGGAGACCACCCGGGGACAGGGAGCGAGACCACCCGGGGACAGGTCTGGGCTGGTGTGGGAGTGTCCCCAGTGACCCATGGTCTGGGCTGGTGTGGGAGTGTCCCCAGTGACCCATGGTCTGGGCTGGTGTGGGAGTGACTCCAGTGACCCATGGTCTGGGCTGGTGTGGGAGTGTCCCCAGTGACCCATGGTCTGGGCTGGTGTGGGTGTGTCCCCAGTGACCCATGGTCTGGGCTGGTGTGGGAGTGACCCCAGTGACCCATGGTCTGGGCTGGTGTGGGAGTGACCCCAGTGACCCATGGTCTGGGCTGGTGTGGGTGTGTCCCCAGTGACCCATGGTCAGGGCTGGTGTGGGTGTGTCCCCAGTGACCCATGGTCTGGGCTGGTGTGGGAGCGTCCCCAGTGACCCATGGTCTGGGCTGGTGTGGGAGTGACCCCAGTGACCCATGGTCTGGGCTGGTGTGGGTGTGTCCCCAGTGACCCATGGTCAGGGCTGGTGTGGGTGTGTCCCCAGTGACCCATGGTCTGGGCTGGTGTGGGAGTGTCCCCAGTGACCCATGGTCTGGGCTGGTGTGGGAGTGACCCCAGTGACCCATGGTCTGGGCTGGTGTGGGTGTGTCCCCAGTGACCCATGGTCAGGGCTGGTGTGGGAGTGTCCCCAGTGACCCATGGTCTGGGCTGGTGTGGGACCCCAGTGACCCATGGTCAGGGCTGGTGTGGGAGTGACCCCAGTGACCCATGGTCTGGGCTGGTGTGGGAGTGACCCCAGTGACCCATGGTCAGGGCTGGTGTGGGAGTGACCCCAGTGACCCATGGTCTGGGCTGGTGTGGGTGTGTCCCCAGTGACCCATGGTCAGGGCTGGTGTGGGAGTGACCCCAGTGACCCATGGTCTGGGCTGGTGTGGGAGTGTCCCCAGTGACCCATGGTCTGGGCTGGTGTGGGAGTGTCCCCAGTGACCCATGGTCAGGGCTGGTGTGGGAGTGACCCCAGTGACCCATGGTCTGGGCTGGTGTGGGAGTGTCCCCAGTGACCCATGGTCAGGGCTGGTGTGGGAGTGACCCCAGTGACCCATGGTCTGGGCTGGTGTGGGAGTGTCCCCAGTGACCCATGGTCTGGGCTGGTGTGGGACCCCAGTGACCCATGGTCAGGGCTGGTGTGGGAGTGACCCCAGTGACCCATGGTCTGGGCTGGTGTGGGAGTGACCCCAGTGACCCATGGTCAGGGCTGGTGTGGGAGTGTCCCCAGTGACCCATGGTCTGGGCTGGTGTGGGAGTGACCCCAGTGACCCATGGTCTGGGCTGGTGTGGGTGTGTCCCCAGTGACCCATGGTCAGGGCTGGTGTGGGAGTGTCCCCAGTGACCCAGGGTCTGGGCTGGTGTGGGAGTGACCCCAGTGACCCATGGTCTGGGCTGGTGTGGGAGTGTCCCCAGTGACCCATGGTCTGGGCTGGTGTGGGAGTGACCCCAGTGACCCATGGTCTGGGCTGGTGTGGGAGTGTCCCCAGTGACCCATGGTCAGGGCTGGTGTGGGAGTGACCCCAGTGACCCATGGTCAGGGCTGGTGTGGGAGTGACCCCAGTGACCCATGGTCTGGGCTGGTGTGGGTGTGTCCCCAGTGACCCATGGTCTGGGCTGGTGTGGGAGTGACCCCAGTGACCCATGGTCAGGGCTGGTGTGGGAGTGACCCCAGTGACCCATGGTCTGGGCTGGTGTGGGAGTGTCCCCAGTGACCCATGGTCTGGGCTGGTGTGGGAACAAAGAATAAGCTAATAACACAGGAAATTTACAGCCCAGGAACAGGCCCTTCGGCCCTCCAAGCTTGAGCTGATCCAAGTCTACTGTCCAAACCTCTTGCCCAATTCCTAAGCATCAGTATCCCTCTGCTCCCCACCTCCTCATGCATCTGTCCAGACGCATCTTCAATGAATCTCCCGTGCCTGCCTCTCCCACCTCTGCTGGCAACGCGTTGCAAACGCCCCCCACCCTCTGTGTGAAGTACTTACCGCGTGTATCTCCCTTAAACTTTCCACCTCTCACCTTGAAGGTGTGACCTCTCGTTATTGAATCCCTCACCCTGGGAAACAGCTTGTCTCTATCCACCCTGTCTATACCCTTCATGATTCTGTAAACCTCCATCAGGTCCCCCCTCAGTCTCCTTCTTTCTAATGTAGACAAACCTAACCTACTCACCCTCTCTTCCTCGCTCGCACCCTCCATACCAGGGTACATCCTCGTCCACCTTAAGACCATAGGACCGTAAGAAATAAGAGTGGAAGTCAGGCCATTCGGCCCATCGAGTCCACTCCACCATTCAGTCATGGCTGGTGGGCACTCCATCGCCACTTACCTGCCCTCTCCCTGTATCCCGTAATTCCTTGCAAGATTAAGAGTTTATCAATCTCTGCCTTGAAGACATTTAGCGTCCCGGCCTCCACTGCACTCTGCGGCAGTGAATTCCACAGGCCCACCACCCTCTGGCTGAAGAAATGTCTCCGTATTACCGTTCAAAATTGACCCCCTCTAACTCTAAGGCTGTGGCCATGGGTCCTCGTATCCCCACCTGACGGAAACAAATTCCCAGCGTCCACCATTTCTGAGCCATGCATTATCTTGTAAGTTTCTGTGAGATCTCCCTCAACCTTCTGAACTCTATCAAATCCAATTCTCGCAAGTCCACAGTCTCTGTCTCTGCTCACACCCAGCAGTTGTTAGTGGGGACCTTGGGAGAGCACTGTCTGGCTGGAAAGGAGGGGTTAGAGCCGAAGAGGATATCTGGGGATATCCACTGCACCCTGTCCCTCAGAGAAGCAGTGTCCTGATGTGGACCATCCTAGCGATCTCTCGTGCTGTTGCCTGAAAGGTTGTGTCAGACTTTCCAAGTCAGGCTGGTATTTTACCAACTGCTCTACCTTCCGTCAGGATCTTCGGAGATCAGGTGACCACCCAGTGACATAGACATTCTGGAATAACTCAGGAAGCCTGACTGGAAAGGACCTCCATTTTGTGTTGGGACAGAGCCACTGCTTTTCTTTCAGCTCACCTATTTTTCTGATCTGCTTGTTCCGAGATGTTTTTCCACACCTCCGAGCCGGTGGGACTTGAACACAGGCCTCCCGCGACGCGACCACTGCCCCACAAGAGACTTCTCAAGAGCGAGGAATCTGGATAGCTCGTCCAATCCCACCTGCCAGAATCCAGGCTCAACATCGAGCGCCATGCAGGGACCATTTGGGGATCGATTCACACCATTCCCCAGTGACAGGCTGGAGTTTTCTTCCAACACCTTGGTGATCTGTGTACCTGACACTGGGATGTGGTCACACACACACACACACACACACACACACACGCATCACGTCCCTGCTGTCTCTTCAAGTTCCTTCACAATTTTTGAAAGTAAGTGTGAACTCAGATGACGCCCTGGGCTATTGTCTGACAGACTGAGTGGAAATGACCAAGCTTGGGACTACTAACAGCTCCACCTTCACCAGGGGACAACTGGCATTACTTCATGATCTCGGCCCTGTCTTTCACTTCGAATCAGTGAATTTTGCAGGACAGAAGAGGCCATTCAGCCCATCGTGTTTGTACTGGCTCCTGAAAGAGCTCCCCAGCTCGTCCCACTCTCCTACCCCACCTCTGTAGCCCTCTAGCCTCCAATCCAATTTGCCTGCACCACTCTCCCAGGCAGCACATTCCAAACCCGGACCATTCTCTGAACGAAGAAGTTTCTCTTCATCTCACTCCTTACTCACGTGCTAACAGGCTTGACATTATGACCCCTAGTTACTGACACACCAACCAGTGGAAACAGAATATCCTTCTTTACCTTGTGAACAATGTTCATATTTTTGAATATCTCAATAAGGTCAGCTCTCTGGCCTAAGGAGAATAAGCCTTATTTCTCTGACCTTTCCTTGTATCTAAAATTCTCCCATTCCTGGTATCATTCTAATAAATCTCCTTTGCTTTCTACCCAGGGCTTTAATAACCTTCCTTAAATAAGGAACCCAGAACTGACCACAATACACCAAATGTGCTATGACCAATGACTGGCAGAGATCACTTCCTCACTTTTATATTCTATGCATCAATTTATAAACCCAATGATCCTATGAACCTTCCCAACAACTCTTTCAGCTTGCCTGGCCACCTTCACAGAAGCATGGACATGATCCCTGAGGTCCCTCTCCACCTGTGGAGTCATTGAGCTGATATTGTCTCTCCATGTTCCTCCTACCAGCATACCTCTTATTTCCCTGCATTGGCATTCCTCAGCCAGGTGTCTATCCATTTAGTAAACATAGAACATAGAAAAATACAGCACAGTACAGGCCCTTCGGCCCTCGATGTTGCGCCGATCCAAGCCCACCTAACCTACACTAGCCCACTATCCTCCATATGTCTATCCAATGCCCGTTTAAATGCCCATAAAGAGGGAGAGTCCACCACTGTTACTGGCAGGGCATTCCATGAACTCACGACTCGCTGAGTAAAGAATCTACCCCTAACATCTGTCCTATACCTACCACCCCTTAATTTAAAGCTATGCCCCCTTGTAATAGCTGACTCCATACGTGGAAAAAGGTTCTCATGGTCAACCCTATCTAAATCCCTAATCATCTTGTGAACTTGTCAATGTCATTCTGAAGTTACTCAGTGTCATCATCACGATTCACTGTTCTCCCCAGTTTAGTAACATCTACAAATGGAGAGATTTTGCACTCAACTCCCATCTCCAAATTGTTGATATAAATCAGAGAAAGTAACTGTCCCTGGGGAACACTAAAGTCATAGAGATATACAGCCTGGAAACAGATCCTTCGGTCCAACTTGGCCATGCAGACCAGATATCTTAAATTAATTTAGTCCCATTTGCCAGCACTTGGTACATATCCCTCCAAACCCTTCCTATTCATATACCCATCCAAGTGCCTTTTACTTCCCCTGGCAGCTCATTCCATACACGTACCACCCTCTGTGTGAAAAAGCTGCCCTTTAGGTCCCTTTTATATGATTCCCCTCTCACCCTAAACCTATGCCCTCTAGTTCTGGACTCCCCTACCCCAGGGAAAAGCCTTGTCTATTTACCCTATCCACGCCCTTCATGATTTTATAAACCTCTTTAATTCAAAGTTTGTGCAAAGATTTGTAGCTCGGGTGCTCGTTGTTGTGGTTCTGTTCGCCGAGCTGGGAATTTGTGGAACAACACTACTATTATAGGACAAGCCAAACAGAGAACAGCCAGGGAATTCCTAGAAGCTTGGCACTCATCCACAGATTCAGTCAATAAGCACAATCGACCTGGACCCAACATACCGACCACTGCAGCGGACAGCTAGAACTGACAACCGGAAGCGGCAGATTCAAACCACTATAAATGCCGGAGGAAACATCACAGAAGCGCTTCACAGGAGGCTCCCAAGCACTGAGGATGTCACCTAGACAGGGGACGAAATGTCTGCAACACATATTCCCAGCTCGGCGAACAGAACCACAACAACCTCTATAATTTTAATTCAACTCCAATCTGGCTTTGAAGAAGGGTTACTGGACCCAAAATGTTAACTCTGCTTTCTTTCTCAGGCAGACCTGCTGAGTTTCCCCAGCAATTTCTGGTTTTGTTTTGTCTAGTCTGAGGAGTGCCCATCTCTCCCTATCCTCTGTTCCCTATCTATTAGCCGCCTTCTAATCCATGCAGCCAACGCCCCACCAACCCCTCATATTTCTCACTCGCTAACCAAACTGCCGTTTGGCACTGTACAAAATACTTTCTCAAAGTCCAAATATACAACATCCACAGCACCTCCCTCATCCACGGCTTGTGTTATCTCATCAAAGGGCTCAGTTCAGTTAGACAAACATGACCTGCCCTTGACAAAGCCATGTTGACTGTCTGGTGGGTCTCCTCCAGGTGCTCTGGTTTCCTCCACAATCTAAAGATGTGCCGGTTAGATGGATTGGCCGTGCCTCGTCGTGTCCAGGGATGTGCAGATTGGGTGGGTTAGCCATGGGAAATGCAGGGTTATTGGGATAGGGTGGCACTGGCTGGGATGCTGTTCGAAGGGTTAGTACAGATTCTCTGGGCCGAATGGCTGCTTCCACACTGTTGCGATTCTATTCCATGAACTTATTTGACTTGAAGTATATATTTACCATATTCTGTATACTGCCCTCTGTCCGTTTCCCCCACTGTTGAAGTATATATTTACCATATTCTGTATACTGCCCTCTGTCCGTTTCCCCACTGTTGAAGTATATA
The DNA here is from genome assembly GCF_020745735.1 of Hemiscyllium ocellatum. Classification (NCBI taxonomy): domain Eukaryota; kingdom Metazoa; phylum Chordata; class Chondrichthyes; order Orectolobiformes; family Hemiscylliidae; genus Hemiscyllium; species Hemiscyllium ocellatum. The sequence goes on along the minus strand of NC_083403.1, from coordinate 2,560,827 downwards.
TTTACCATATTCTGTATACTGCCCTCTGTCCGTTTCCCCCACTGTTGAAGTATATATTTACCATATTCTGTATACTGCCCTCTGTCCGTTTCCCCACTGTTGAAGTATATATTTACCATATTCTGTATACTGCCCTCTGTCCGTTTCCCCCACTGTTGAAGTAAATATTTACCATATTCTGTCCTCTGCCCTCTGTCCGTTTCCCCCACTGTTGAAGTATATATTTACCATATTCTGTATACTGCCCTCTGTCCGTTTCCCCCACTGTTGAAGTATATATTTACCATATTCTGTATACTGCCCTCTGTCCGTTTTCCCCACTGTTGAAGTATATATTTACCATATTCTGTATACTGCCCTCTGTCCGTTTCCCCACTGTTGAAGTATATATTTACCATATTCTGTATACTGCCCTCTGTCCGTTTCCCCCACTGTTGAAGTATATATTTACCATATTCTGTATACTGCCCTCTGTCCGTTTCCCCCACTGTTGAAGTATATATTTACCATATTCTGTACTCTGCCCTCTGTCCGTTTCCCCCACTGTTGAAGTATATATTTACCATATTCTGTCCTCTGCCCTCTGTCCGTTACCCCACTGTTGAAGTATATATTTACCATATTCTGTATACTGCCCTCTGTCCGTTTCCCCCACTGTTGAAGTATATATTTACCATATTCTGTATACTGCCCTCTGTCCGTTTCCCCCACTGTTGAAGTATATATTTACCATATTCTGTATACTGCCCTCTGTCCGTTTCCCCCACTGTTGAAGTATATATTTACCATATTCTGTATACTGCCCTCTGTCCGTTTCCCCACTGTTGAAGTATATATTTACCATATTCTGTATACTGCCCTCTGTCCGTTTCCCCCACTGTTGAAGTATATATTTACCATATTCTGTATACTGCCCTCTGTCCGTTTCCCCCACTGTTGAAGTATATATTTACCATATTCTGTATACTGCCCTCTGTCCGTTTCCCCCACTGTTGAAGTATATATTTACCATATTCTGTATACTGCCCTCTGTCCGTTTCCCCACTGTTGAAGTAAATATTTACCATATTCTGTCCTCTGCCCTCTGTCCGTTTCCCCCACTGTTGAAGTATATATTTACCATATTCTGTATACTGCCCTCTGTCCGTTTCCCCCACTGTTGAAGTATATATTTACCATATTCTGTATACTGCCCTCTGTCCGTTTTCCCCACTGTTGAAGTATATATTTACCATATTCTGTATACTGCCCTCTGTCCGTTTCCCCACTGTTGAAGTATATATTTACCATATTCTGTATACTGCCCTCTGTCCGTTTCCCCCACTGTTGAAGTATATATTTACCATATTCTGTATACTGCCCTCTGTCCGTTTCCCCCACTGTTGAAGTATATATTTACCATATTCTGTACTCTGCCCTCTGTCCGTTTCCCCCACTGTTGAAGTATATATTTACCATATTCTGTCCTCTGCCCTCTGTCCGTTACCCCACTGTTGAAGTATATATTTACCATATTCTGTATACTGCCCTCTGTCCGTTTCCCCCACTGTTGAAGTATATATTTACCATATTCTGTATACTGCCCTCTGTCCGTTTCCCCCACTGTTGAAGTATATATTTACCATATTCTGTATACTGCCCTCTGTCCGTTTCCCCCACTGTTGAAGTATATATTTACCATATTCTGTATACTGCCCTCTGTCCGTTTCCCCACTGTTGAAGTATATATTTACCATATTCTGTATACTGCCCTCTGTCCGTTTCCCCCACTGTTGAAGTATATATTTACCATATTCTGTATACTGCCCTCTGTCCGTTTCCCCCACTGTTGAAGTATATATTTACCATATTCTGTATACTGCCCTCTGTCCGTTTCCCCCACTGTTGAAGTATATATTTACCATATTCTGTATACTGCCCTCTGTCCGTTTCCCCCACTGTTGAAGTATATATTTACCATATTCTGTATACTGCCCTCTGTCCGTTTCCCCCACTGTTGAAGTATATATTTACCATATTCTGTATACTGCCCTCTGTCCGTTTCCCCCACTGTTGAAGTATATATTTACCATATTCTGTATACTGCCCTCTGTCCGTTTCTCCCACTGTTGAAGTATATATTTACCATATTCTGTATACTGCCCTCTGTCCGTTTCCCCCACTGTTGAAGTAAATATTTACCATATTCTGTATACTGCCCTCTGTCCGTTTCCCCACTGTTGAAGTATATATTTACCATATTCTGTATACTGCCCTCTGTCCGTTTCCCCACTGTTGAAGTATATATTTACCATATTCTGTATACTGCCCTCTGTCCGTTTTCCCCACTGTTGAAGTATATATTTACCATATTCTGTATACTGCCCTCTGTCCGTTTCCCCCACTGTTGAAGTATATATTTACCATATTCTGTATACTGCCCTCTGTCCGTTTCCCCACTGTTGAAGTATATATTTACCATATTCTGTACTCTGCCCTCTGTCCGTTTCCCCCACTGTTGAAGTATATATTTACCATATTCTGTATACTGCCCTCTGTCCGTTTCCCCCACTGTTGAAGTATATATTTACCATATTCTGTATACTGCCCTCTGTCCGTTTCCCCCACTGTTGAAGTATATATTTACCATATTCTGTATACTGCCCTCTGTCCGTTTTCCCCACTGTTGAAGTATATATTTACCATATTCTGTACTCTGCCCTCTGTCCGTTTCCCCCACTGTTGAAGTATATATTTACCATATTCTGTATACTGCCCTCTGTCCGTTACCCCACTGTTGAAGTATATATTTACCATATTCTGTACTCTGCCCTCTGTCCGTTTCCCCCACTGTTGAAGTATATATTTACCTTATTCTGTATACTGCCCTCTGTCCGTTTCCCCCACTGTTGAAGTATATATTTACCATATTCTGTATACTGCCCTCTGTCCGTTTCCCCACTGTTGAAGTATATATTTACCATATTCTGTATACTGCCCTCTGTCCGTTTCCCCCACTGTTGAAGTATATATTTACCATATTCTGTATTCTGCCCTCTGTCCGTTTCCCCCACTGTTGAAGTATATATTTACCATATTCTGTATACTGCCCTCTGTCCGTTTCCCCCACTGTTGAAGTATATATTTACCTTATTCTGTATACTGCCCTCTGTCCGTTTCCCCCACTGTTGAAGTATATATTTACCATATTCTGTATACTGCCCTCTGTCCGTTTCCCCACTGTTGAAGTATATATTTACCATATTCTGTATACTGCCCTCTGTCCGTTTCCCCACTGTTGAAGTATATATTTACCTTATTCTGTATACTGCCCTCTGTCCGTTTCCCCCACTGTTGAAGTATATATTTACCTTATTCTGTATACTGCCCTCTGTCCGTTTCCCCCACTGTTGAAGTATATATTTACCATATTCTGTATACTGCCCTCTGTCCGTTTCCCCCACTGTTGAAGTATATATTTACCATATTCTGTATACTGCCCTCTGTCCGTTTCCCCCACTGTTGAAGTATATATTTACCATATTCTGTAAACTGCCCTCTGTCCATTTCCCCACTGTTGAAGTATATATTTACCATATTCTGTATACTGCCCTCTGTCCGTTTCCCCCACTGTTGAAGTATATATTTACCATATTCTGTATACTGCCCTCTGTCCGTTTCCCCACTGTTGAAGTATATATTTACCATATTCTGTATACTGCCCTCTGTCCGTTTCCCCACTGTTGAAGTATATATTTACCATATTCTGTATACTGCCCTCTGTCCGTTTCCCCCACTGTTGAAGTATATATTTACCATATTCTGTATACTGCCCTCTGTCCGTTTCCCCCACTGTTGAAGTATATATTTACCATATTCTGTATTCTGCCCTCTGTCCGTTTCCCCCACTGTTGAAGTATATATTTACCATATTCTGTATACTGCCCTCTGTCCGTTTCCCCCACTGTTGAAGTATATATTTACCATATTCTGTATACTGCCCTCTGTCCGTTTCCCCCACTGTTGAAGTATATATTTACCTTACTCTGTATACTGCCCTCTGTCCGTTTTCCCCACTGTTGAAGTATATATTTACCATATTCTGTATACTGCCCTCTGTCCGTTTCCCGCACTGTTGAAGTATATATTTACCATATTCTGTATTCTGCCCTCTGTCCGTTTCCCCCACTGTTGAAGTATATATTTACCTTATTCTGTATACTGCCCTCTGTCCGTTTCCCCCACTGTTGAAGTATATATTTACCATATTCTGTATACTGCCCTCTGTCCGTTTCCCCCACTGTTGAAGTATATATTTACCATATTCTGTATACTGCCCTCTGTCCGTTTCCCCACTGTTGAAGTATATATTTACCATATTCTGTATACTGCCCTCTGTCCGTTTCCCCCACTGTTGAAGTATATATTTACCATATTCTGTATACTGCCCTCTGTCCGTTTCCCCCACTGTTGAAGTATATATTTACCATATTCTGTATACTGCCCTCTGTCCGTTTTCCCCACTGTTGAAGTATATATTTACCATATTCTGTACTCTGCCCTCTGTCCGTTTCCCCCACTGTTGAAGTATATATTTACCATATTCTGTATACTGCCCTCTGTCCGTTACCCCACTGTTGAAGTATATATTTACCATATTCTGTACTCTGCCCTCTGTCCGTTTCCCCACTGTTGAAGTATATATTTACCTTATTCTGTATACTGCCCTCTGTCCGTTTCCCCCACTGTTGAAGTATATATTTACCATATTCTGTATACTGCCTTCTGTCCGTTTCCCCACTGTTGAAGTATATATTTACCATATTCTGTATACTGCCCACTGTCCGTTTCCCCACTGTTGAAGTATATATTTACCATATTCTGTATACTGCCCTCTGTCCGTTTCCCCACTGTTGAAGTATATATTTACCTTATTCTGTATACTGCCCTCTGTCCGTTTCCCCCACTGTTGAAGTATATATTTACCTTATTCTGTATACTGCCCTCTGTCCGTTTCCCCCACTGTTGAAGTATATATTTACCATATTCTGTATACTGCCCTCTGTCCGTTTCCCCCACTGTTGAAGTATATATTTACCATATTCTGTATACTGCCCTCTGTCCGTTTCCCCCACTGTTGAAGTATATATTTACCATATTCTGTATACTGCCCTCTGTCCGTTTCCCCCACTGTTGAAGTATATATTTACCATATTCTGTATACTGCCCTCTGTCCGTTTCCCCCACTGTTGAAGTATATATTTACCATATTCTGTATACTGCCCTCTGTCCGTTTCCCCCACTGTTGAAGTATATATTTACCATATTCTGTATACTGCCCTCTGTCCGTTTCCCCCACTGTTGAAGTATATATTTACCATATTCTGTATTCTGCCCTCTGTCCGTTTCCCCCACTGTTGAAGTATATATTTACCATATTCTGTATACTGCCCTCTGTCCGTTTCCCCCCACTGTTGAAGTATATATTTACCATATTCTGTATACTGCCCTCTGTCCGTTTCCCCCACTGTTGAAGTATATATTTACCTTACTCTGTATACTGCCCTCTGTCCGTTTCCCCCACTGTTGAAGTATATATTTACCATATTCTGTATACTGCCCTCTGTCCGTTACCCCACTGTTGAAGTATATATTTACCTTATTCTGTATACTGCCCTCTGTCCGTTTCCCCCACTGTTGAAGTATATATTTACCATATTCTGTATACTGCCCTCTGTCCGTTTCCCCCACTGTTGAAGTATATATTTACCATATTCTGTATACTGCCCTCAGTCCGTTTCCCCCACTGTTGAAGTATATATTTACCATATTCTGTATACTGCCCTCTGTCCGTTTCCCCCACTGTTGAAGTATATATTTACCATATTCTGTATACTGCCCTCTGTCCGTTACCCCACTGTTGAAGTATATATTTACCATATTCTGTATACTGCCCTCTGTCCGATTCCCCCACTGTTGAAGTATATATTTACCATATTCTGTATACTGCCCTCTGTCCGTTTCCCCCACTGTTGAAGTATATATTTACCATATTCTGTATACTGCCCTCTGTCCGTTTCCCCCACTGTTGAAGTATATATTTACCATATTCTGTATACTGCCCTCTGTCCGTTTCCCCCACTGTTGAAGTATATATTTACCATATTCTGTATACTGCCCTCTGTCCGTTTCCCCCACTGTTGAAGTATATATTTACCATATTCTGTATACTGCCCTCTGTCCGTTTCCCCCACTGTTGAAGTATATATTTACCATATTCTGTATACTGCCCTCTGTCCGTTTCCCCCACTGTTGAAGTATATATTTACCATATTCTGTATACTGCCCTCTGTCCGTTTTCCCCACTGTTGAAGTATATATTTACCATATTCTGTACTCTGCCCTCTGTCCGTTTCCCCCACTGTTGAAGTATATATTTACCATATTCTGTATACTGCCCTCTGTCCGTTACCCCACTGTTGAAGTATATATTTACCATATTCTGTACTCTGCCCTCTGTCCGTTTCCCCCACTGTTGAAGTATATATTTACCTTATTCTGTATACTGCCCTCTGTCCGTTTCCCCCACTGTTGAAGTATATATTTACCATATTCTGTATACTGCCCTCTGTCCGTTTCCCCACTGTTGAAGTATATATTTACCATATTCTGTATACTGCCCTCTGTCCGTTTCCCCCACTGTTGAAGTATATATTTACCATATTCTGTATTCTGCCCTCTGTCCGTTTCCCCCACTGTTGAAGTATATATTTACCATATTCTGTATACTGCCCTCTGTCCGTTTCCCCCACTGTTGAAGTATATATTTACCTTATTCTGTATACTGCCCTCTGTCCGTTTCCCCCACTGTTGAAGTATATATTTACCATATTCTGTATACTGCCCTCTGTCCGTTACCCCCACTGTTGAAGTATATATTTACCATATTCTGTATACTGCCCTCTGTCCGTTTCCCCCCACTGTTGAAGTATATATTTACCTTATTCTGTATACTGCCCTCTGTCCGTTTCCCCCACTGTTGAAGTATATATTTACCATATTCAGTATACTGCCCTCTGTCCGTTACCCCACTGTTGAAGTATATATTTACCTTATTCTGTATACTGCCCTCTGTCCGTTTCCCCCACTGTTGAAGTATATATTTACCATATTCTGTATACTGCCCTCTGTCCGTTTCCCCCACTGTTGAAGTATATATTTACCATATTCTGTATACTGCCCTCTGTCCGTTTCCCCCACTGTTGAAGTATATATTTACCATATTCTGTATACTGCCCTCTGTCCGTTTCCCCCACTGTTGAAGTATATATTTACCATATTCTGTAAACTGCCCTCTGTCCGTTTCCCCCACTGTTGAAGTATATATTTACCATATTCTGTATACTGCCCTCTGTCCGTTTCCCCCACTGTTGAAGTATATATTTACCATATTCTGTATACTGCCCTCTGTCCGTTTCCCCCACTGTTGAAGTATATATTTACCATATTCTGTATACTGCCCTCTGTCCGTTTCCCCCACTGTTGAAGTATATATTTACCATATTCTGTATACTGCCCTCTGTCCGTTTCCCCCACTGTTGAAGTATATATTTACCATATTCTGTATACTGCCCTCTGTCCGTTTCCCCCACTGTTGAAGTATATATTTACCATATTCTGTATACTGCCCTCTGTCCGTTTCCCCCACTGTTGAAGTATATATTTACCATATTCTGTATTCTGCCCTCTGTCCGTTTCCCCCACTGTTGAAGTATATATTTACCATATTCTGTATACTGCCCTCTGTCCGTTTCCCCCACTGTTGAAGTATATATTTACCATATTCTGTATACTGCCCTCTGTCCGTTTCCCCCACTGTTGAAGTATATATTTACCTTACTCTGTATACTGCCCTCTGTCCGTTTCCCCAACTGTTGAAGTATATATTTACCAAATTCTGTATACTGCCCTCTGTCCGTTTCCCCCACAGTTGAAGTATATATTTACCATATTCTGTATTCTGCCCTCTGTCCGTTTCCCCCACTGTTGAAGTATATATTTACCATATTCTGTATACTGCCCTCTGTCCGTTTCCCCCACTGTTGAAGTATATATTTACCATATTCTGTATACTGCCCTCTGTCCGTTTCCCCAATGTTGAAGTATATATTTACCATATTCTGTATACTGCCCTCTGTCCGTTTCCCCCCACTGTTGAAGTATATATTTACCATATTCTGTATACTGCCCTCTGTCCGTTTCCCCCACTGTTGAAGTATATATTTACCATATTCTGTACTCTGCCCTCTGTCCGTTTCCCCCACTGTTGAAGTATATATTTACCATATTCTGTCCTCTGCCCTCTGTCCGTTACCCCACTGTTGAAGTATATATTTACCATATTCTGTATACTGCCCTCTGTCCGTTTCCCCCACTGTTGAAGTATATATTTACCATATTCTGTATACTGCCCTCTGTCCGTTTCCCCCACTGTTGAAGTATATATTTACCATATTCTGTATACTGCCCTCTGTCCGTTTCCCCCACTGTTGAAGTATATATTTACCATATTCTGTATACTGCCCTCTGTCCGTTTCCCCCCACTGTTGAAGTATATATTTACCATATTCTGTATACTGCCCTCTGTCCGTTTCCCCCACTGTTGAAGTATATATTTACCATATTCTGTATACTGCCCTCTGTCCGTTTCCCCCACTGTTGAAGTATATATTTACCATATTCTGTATACTGCCCTCTGTCCGTTTCCCCCACTGTTGAAGTATATATTTACCATATTCTGTATACTGCCCTCTGTCCGTTTCCCCCACTGTTGAAGTATATATTTACCATATTCTGTATACTGCCCTCTGTCCGTTTCCCCACTGTTGAAGTATATATTTACCATATTCTGTATACTGCCCTCTGTCCGTTTCCCCCACTGTTGAAGTATATATTTACCATATTCTGTATACTGCCCTCTGTCCGTTACCCCACTGTTGAAGTATATATTTACCATATTCTGTATACTGCCCTCTGTCCGTTTCCCCACTGTTGAAGTATATATTTACCATATTCTGTATTCTGCCCTCTGTCCGTTTCCCCCCACTGTTGAAGTATATATTTACCATATTCTGTATACTGCCCTCTGTCCGTTTTCCCCACTGTTGAAGTATATATTTACCTTATTCTGTATACTGCCCTCTGTCCGTTTCCCCCACTGTTGAAGTATATATTTACCATATTCTGTATACTGCCCTCTGTCCGTTACCCCACTGTTGAAGTATATATTTACCATATTCTGTATACTGCCCTCTGTCCGTTTCCCCCACTGTTGAAGTATATATTTACCATATTCTGTATACTGCCCTCTGTCCGTTACCCCACTGTTGAAGTATATATTTACCATATTCTGTATACTGCCCTCTGTCCGTTTCCCCCACTGTTGAAGTATATATTTACCATATTCTGTATACTGCCCTCTGTCCGTTTCCCCCACTGTTGAAGTATATATTTACCATATTCTGTATACTGCCCTCTGTCCGTTTTCCCCACTGTTGAAGTATATATTTACCATATTCTGTATACTGCCCTCTGTCCGTTTCCCCCACTGTTGAAGTATATATTTACCATATTCTGTATACTGCCCTCTGTCCGTTTCCCCCCACTGTTGAAGTATATATTTACCATATTCTGTACTCTGCCCTCTGACTGTTTCCCCCACTGTTGAAGTATATATTTACCATATTCTGTATACTGCCCTCTGTCCGTTTCCCCACTGTTGAAGTATATATTTACCTTATTCTGTATACTGCCCTCTGTCCGTTTCCCCCACTGTTGAAGTATATATTTACCATATTCTGTATTCTGCCCTCTGTCCGTTTCCCCCACTGTTGAAGTATATATTTACCATATTCTGTACTCTGCCCTCTGACTGTTTCCCCCACTGTTGAAGTATATATTTACCATATTCTGTACTCTGCCCTCTGTCCGTTTCCCCCACTGTTGAAGTATATATTTACCATATTCTGTATACTGCCCTCTGTCCGTTTCCCCCACTGTTGAAGTATATATTTACCATATTCTGTATACTGCCCTCTGTCCGTTTCCCCCACTGTTGAAGTATATATTTACCATATTCTGTATACTGCCCTCTGTCCGTTTCCCCCACTGTTGAAGTATATATTTACCATATTCTGTATACTGCCCTCTGTCCGTTTCCCCCACTGTTGAAGTATATATTTACCATATTCTGTATACTGCCCTCTGTCCGTTTCCCCCACTGTTGAAGTATATATTTACCATATTCTGTATACTGCCCTCTGTCCGTTTCCCCACTGTTGAAGTATATATTTACCATATTCTGTATACTGCCCTCTGTCCGTTTCCCCCACTGTTGAAGTATATATTTACCATATTCTGTATACTGCCCTCTGTCCGTTTCCCCACTGTTGAAGTATATATTTACCATATTCTGTATACTGCCCTCGGTCCGTTTCCCCCACTGTTGAAGTATATATTTACCATATTCTGTATCCTGCCCTCTGTCCGTTTCCCCCCACTGTTGAAGTATATATTTACCATATTCTGTATACTGCCCTCTGTCCGTTTCCCCACTGTTGAAGTATATATTTACCATATTCTGTATACTGCCCTCTGTCCGTTACCCCCACTGTTGAAGTATATATTTACCATATTCTGTATTCTGCCCTCTGTCCGTTTCCCCACTGTTGAAGTATATATTTACCATATTCTGTATACTGCCCTCTGTCCGTTTCCCCCACTGTTGAAGTATATATTTACCATATTCTGTATACTGCCCTCTGTCCGTTCCCCCACTGTTGAAGTATATATTTACCATATTCTGTATACTGCCCTCTGTCCGTTTCCCCCACTGTTGAAGTATATATTTACCATATTATGTATACTGCCCTCTGTCCGTTACCCCACTGTTGAAGTATATATTTACCATATTCTGTACTCTGCCCTCTGTCCGTTTCCCCCACTGTTGAAGTATATATTTACCATATTCTGTATACTGCCCTCTGTCCGTTACCCCACTGTTGAAGTATATATTTACCATATTCTGTACTCTGCCCTCTGTCCGTTTCCCCCACTGTTGAAGTATATATTTACCATATTCTGTATACTGCCCTCTGTCCGTTACCCCCACTGTTGAAGTATATATTTACCATATTCTGTATACTGCCCTCTGTCCGTTTCCCCCACTGTTGAAGTATATATTTACCATATTCTGTATACTGCCCTCTGTCCGTTTCCCCCACTGTTGAAGTATATATTTACCATATTCTGTATACTGCCCTCTGTCCGTTTCCCCACTGTTGAAGTATATATTTACCATATTCTGTATACTGCCCTCTGTCCGTTTCCCCCACTGTTGAAGTATATATTTACCATATTCTGTATACTGCCCTCTGTCCGTTTCCCCACTGTTGAAGTATATATTTACCTTATTCTGTATACTGCCCTCTGTCCGTTTTCCCCACTGTTGAAGTATATATTTACCATATTCTGTATACTGCCCTCTGTCCGTTTCCCCCACTGTTGAAGTATATATTTACCTTATTCTGTATACTGCCCTCTGTCCGTTTCCCCCCACTGTTGAAGTATATATTTACCATATTCTGTATACTGCCCTCTGTCCGTTTCCCCCACTGTTGAAGTATATATTTACCATATTCTGTATACTGCCCTCTGTCCGTTTCCCCACTGTTGAAGTATATATTTACCATATTCTGTATACTGCCCTCTGTCCGTTTCCCCCACTGTTGAAGTATATATTTACCATATTCTGTATACTGCCCTCTGTCCGTTTCCCCACTGTTGAAGTATATATTTACCATATTCTGTATACTGCCCTCTGTCCGTTTCCCCCACTGTTGAAGTATATATTTACCATATTCTGTATACTGCCCTCTGTCCGTTTTCCCCACTGTTGAAGTATATATTTACCATATTCTGTATTCTGCCCTCTGTCCGTTCCCCCACTGTTGAAGTATATATTTACCATATTCTGTATACTGCCCTCTGTCCGTTTCCCCCCACTGTTGAAGTATATATTTACCATATTATGTATTCTGCCCTCTGTCCGTTACCCCACTGTTGAAGTATATATTTACCATATTCTGTATACTGCCCTCTGTCCGTTTCCCCCACTGTTGAAGTATATATTTACCATATTCTGTATTCTGCCCTCTGTCCGTTTCCCCCACTGTTGAAGTATATATTTACCTTATTCTGTCCTCTGCCCTCTGTCCGTTTTCCCCACTGTTGAAGTATATATTTACCTTATTCTGTACTCTGCCCTCTGTCCGTTTTCCCCACTGTTGAAGTATATATTTACCATATTCTGTATACTGCCCTCTGTCCGTTTCCCCACTGTTGAAGTATATATTTGCCATATTCTGTATACTGCCCTCTGTCCGTTCCCCCACTGTTGCTGTCAGGGTGACAGGTCTGCAGTTTCTTTTGCACTTTTCCTAAACAAACATTGAATAAACTAAAACCTGTGACTGATTGGAAAAGATGAAGAACTTTACCGCAATCCCAGTTAATATTTCAAAGTTATAACATTTCAGTTACATGACACTGGAATGTTTTGCTGTAAATTCTGTGTCTGATGATCCTGCCCCACATGTTCCCTGATGGAGCAGCTGGGCTCCGAAAGCTAGTACTTCCAAATTAACCTGCTGGACTCGAACCTGGCGTTGTGGGATATTTAACTTAAACAACGCTGTCAGATTTTCAATCCTTTGGGAGTAATCCTGTATTCAGGGTGGGGCCTGGAAACTCTCTGTCACCAGCTGAGTGATTTGCCCCCTTCCCTCAGTCAGTAATCCAGTCTGCATCCCATCTGGGCCTGGCCATTTCTCTACCTGGAAAGCTGCTAGCCTCCTCTTTATCGATCACTATACCGCTCAGTGCCTCAACATCCACATTTTCAACTGGGCCACTGTCACCATCTGTTATTTCAGTAAAGACAGAGTAAAGTATTCATTTAGTACTGTCTGCCATATCCTGAGCTTCAGTGAGGAGCCTACCCTGCTTGTTCCTTATGGACCCCACTCTATCCTTCTAGACCAGAGTTGCTGGAAAAGCACAGCAGTTCAGGCAGCATCCAAGGAGCAGGAAACTCGACGTTTCGGGCTAAAGCCCTTCATCAGGAATAAAGGCAGAGAGCCTGAAGTGTGGAGAGATAAGCTAGAGGGGGGGGGGGGTGGGGAGAGAGTAGCATAGAGTACAATGGGTGAGTGGGGAAGGGGATGAAGGTGATATGTCAGGGTGGAGAGGGTGGAGTGGATAGGTGGAAAAGGAGCTAGGCAGGTCGGACAAGTCCGGACAAGTCATGGGGACAGTGCTGAGCTGGAAGTTTGGAACTAGGGTGAGGTGGGGGAAAGGGATGCCTCCTAGCAGAGCGCTTTAGGGAACATCTCTGGGACACCTGCACCAATCAACCACACCGTCCTGTGGCCCAACATTTCAACTCCCACTCCCACTCTGCCGAGGACATGGAGGTCCTGGGCCTCCTTCACCGCCGCTCCCTCACCACCAGACGCCTGGAGGAAGAACGCCTCATCTTCCGCCTCGGAACACTTCAACCCCAGGGCATCAATGTGGACTTCAACAGTTTCCTCATTTCCCCTTCCCCCACCTCACCCTAGTTCCAAACTTCCAGCTCAGCACTGTCCCCATGACTTGTCCGGACTTGTCCTACCTGCCTAGCTCCTTTCCCACCTATCCACTGCACCCTCTCCTCCCTGACCTATCACCTTCATCCCCTCCCCCACTCACCCATTGTACTCTATGCTACTCTCTCCTCACCCCCACCCCCCTCTAGCTTATCTCTCCACCCTTCAGGCTCTCTGCCTTTATTCCTGATGAAGGGCTTTTGCCCGAAACGTCGATTTTGCTGCTCCTCGGATGCTGCCTGACCTGCTGTGCTCTTCCAGCACCACGGCTCCAGGATCTGGTTTCCAGCATCTGCAGTCATTGTCTTTACCCACTCCATCCTTCCCTAATCTTTGACTATTAATATGTTTGAAGAATACTTTACTGTTTGTTTTAGTGCAGCCCATTGTCCTTTTCTCATGTTTCCTCCTGTCCTTCCTCAGCCTCTCTCAATATATCCTGTTGCTGCATTTCCTCTCGCTGTTTTATTGAATTTAATTTGATTTGATTTGATTTATTCCTGTCATGTGTGCTGAGGTACAGTGGAAGGTGTTGATTTCCAGGCTTTACAGACAGATGGGACTGTACAAGTGAGTTGGGGACCAGAACTGAGGGTACGACGCAGAGTGACAGAGAAGGTGCAGAGAGAGAGTGTGACATTCATCTTTGGAAGGTCCATCCACAAGTCAGATAACAGCAGGGAAGAAGCTGGTGTTAAATCTGTTGGTATGTGTTTAAGTTTGTCGATCTCCTGCCCAGTGGAAGAGGGTGGAAGGGTATACCCGGGTTGGGAAGGGTATACCCGGGTTGGGAAGGGTATACCCGGGATGGGAAGGGTATACCCGGGAAGGGAAGGGTATACCCGGGTTGGGAAGGGTATACCCAGGGTGGGAAGGGTATACCCGGGTTGGGAAGGGTATACCCGGGGTGGGAAGGGTATACCCGGGATGGGAAGGGTATACCCGGGGTGGGAAGGGTATACCCGGGATGGGAAGGGTATACCCGGGGTGGGAAGGGTATACCCGGGATGGGAAGGGTATACCCGGGTTGGGAAGGGTTGTGTTGGCTGCTTTCCCAAGGCAGGGGGAAGTATAGAGGGAGTCAGTGTAAGTAAAACTGGTTTTCAGGATGGTCTTGCTGTGTTCACAACTCTCTGTAATTTCTTGCGGTCTTGGGCAGAGCGATTGCCATCCCGAGCTGTGGAGTGTTCGGATAGGATGCTCTATGTGGTAAATCAATAAAAACTGGGAAGGGGCATTGTGGACAGGCTGCATTTCCTTATCCTTCTGAATATATTTTGCTGCCAATCACTATCGCCAAACAAATTGTTGCTTGTGAGATAATTATAAATTCCATCTCATCTAATCATTTCCAAAATTTTATCGACAGGAGACATAAGACTCACTGGTCTGTAATTACCTCGGTCATCTCACTGTCCTCCCTGAACAAGGGGACAATGAGAGACGGTGTTCCCTAAGGTCGAAAGCACTTTAGTTGCCAGAAGAAGGTGAGGGTTAAAGTTGCTCAGGTACGCAGCGATGGTGAGGGAGGGGGATGTGTGTTTGATATTGGGACACAGCGATGGTGAGGGAGGGGGATGTGTGTTTGATATTGGGACGCAGCGATGGTGAGGGAGGGGTGTGTGTGTTTGATATTGGGACGCAGCGATGGTGAGGGAGGGGGATGTGTGTTTGATATTGGGACGCAGCGATGGTGAGGGAGGGGGATGTGTGTTTGATATTGGGACGCAGCGATGGTGAGGGAGGGGGATGTGTGTTTGATATTGGGACGCAGCGATGGTGAGGGAGGGGGGTGTGTGTTTGATATTGGGACGCAGCGATGGTGAGGGAGGGGGATGTGTGTTTGATATTGGGACGCAGCGATGGTGAGGGAGGGGGGTGTGTGTTTGATATTGGGACGCAGCGATGGTGAGGGAGGGGGATGTGTGTTTGATATTGGGACGCAGCGATGGTGAGGGAGGGGGATGTGTGTTTGATATTGGGACGCAGCGATGGTGAGGGAGGGGTGTGTGTGTTTGATATTGGGACGCAGCGATGGTGAGGGAGGGGGATGTGTGTTTGATATTGGGACGCAGCGATGGTGAGGGAGGGGGGTGTGTGTTTGATATTGGGACGCAGCGATGGTGAGGGAGAGGGATGTGTGTTTGATATTGGGACGCAGCGATGGTGAGGGAGGGGGGGTGTGTGTTTGATATTGGGACACAGCGATGGTGAGGGAGGGGGATGTGCGTTTGATATTGGGACACAGCGATGGTGAGGGAGGGGTGTGTGTGTTTGATATTGGGACACAGTGATGGTGAGGGAGGGGGATGTGCGTTTGATATTGGGACACAGCGATGGTGAGGGAGGGGGGTGTGTGTTTGATATTGGGACACAGTGATGGTGAGGGAGGGGGTGTGTGTTTGATATTGGGACACAGCGATGGTGAGGGAGGGGGATGTGTGTTTGCTATTAGGACACAGCGATGGTGAGGGAGGGGGATGTGTGTTTGATATTGGGACGCAGCGATGGTGAGGGAGGGGGATGTGTGTTTGATATTGGGACGCAGCGATGGTGAGGGAGGGGGATGTGTGTTTGATATTGGGACGCAGCGATGGTGAGGGAGGGGGATGTGTGTTTGATATTGGGACACAGCGATGGTGAGGGAGGGGGGTGTGTGTTTGATATTGGGACACAGCGATGGTGAGGGAGGGGGGATGTGTGTTTGATATTGGGACACAGCGATGGTGAGGGAGGGGGATGTGTGTTTGATATTGGGACACAGCGATGGTGAGGGAGGGGGATGTGTGTTTGATATTGGGACACAGCGATGGTGAGGGAGGGGGGGTGTGTGTTTGATATTGGGACACAGCGATGGTGAGGGAGGGGGATGTGTGTTTGATATTGGGACACAGCGATGGTGAGGGAGGGGGGATGTGTGTTTGATATTGGGACACAGCGATGGTGAGGGAGGGGGATGTGTGTTTGATATTGGGACACAGCGATGGTGAGGGAGGGAGGTGTGTGTTTGATATTGGGACACAGCGATGGTGAGGGAGGGGTGTGTGTGTTTGATATTGGGACACAGCGATGGTGAGTGAGGGGGATGTGTGTTTGATACTGGGACACAGCGATGGTGAGGGACGGGGGGGTGTGTGTTTGATATTGGGACACAGCGATGGTGAGGGAGGGGGGATGTGTGTTTGATATTGGGACACAGCGATGGTGAGGGAGGGGAGATGTGTGTTTGATATTGGGACGCTGCGATGGTGAGGGTGGGGGATGTGTGTTTGATATTGGGACACAGCGATGGTGAGGGAGGGGGATGTGTGTTTGATATTGGGACACAGCGATGGTGAGGGAGGGGGGTGTGTGTTTGATATTGGGTCACAGCGATGGTGAGGGAGGGGTGTGTGTGTTTGATATTGGGACACAGCGATGGTGAGGGAGGGGGATGTGTGTTTGATATTGGGACACAGCGATGGTGAGGGAGGGGGATGTGTGTTTGATATTGGGACACAGCGATGGTGGGGGAGGGGAGTGTGTGTTTGATATTGGGACACAGCGATGGTGAGGGAGGGGGGTGTGTGTTTGATATTGGGACGCAGCGATGGTGTGGGTGGGGGATGTGTGTTTGATATTGGGTCACAGCGATGGTGAGGGAGGGGGATGTGTGTTTGATATTGGGACACAGCGATGGTGAGGGAGGGGGATGTGTGTTTGATATTGGGACACAGCGATGGTGAGGGAGGGGGGTGTGTGTTTGATATTGGGACACAGCGATGGTGAGGGAGGGGGGATGTGTGTTTGATATTGGGACACAGCGATGGTGAGGGAGGGGAATGTGTGTTTGATATTGGGACGCAGCGATGGTGAGGGAGGGGGATGTGTGTTTGATATTGGGACACAGCGATGGTGAGGGAGGGGGATGTGTGTTTGATATTGGGACACAGCGATGGTGAGGGTGGGGCATTTGTGTTTGATATTGGGACAGAGCGATGGTGAGGGAGTGGGGATGTGTGTTTGATATTGGGACACAGCGATGGTGAGGGAGTGGGGTGTGTGTTTGATATTGGGACACAGCGATGGTGAGGGACGGGGGTGTGTGTTTGATATTGGGACACAGTGATGGTGAGGGAGGGGGATGTGTGTTTGATATTGGGACACAGCGATGGTGAGGGAGGGGGGGTGTGTTTGATATTGGGACACAGCGATGGTGAGGGTGGGGGATGTGTGTTTGATATTGGGACACAACGATGGTGAGGGAGGGGGTGTGTGTTTGACATTGGGTCACAGCGATGGTGAGGGAGGGGGATGTGTGTTTGATATTGGGACACAGCGATGGTGAGGGAGGGGGATGTGCGTTTGATATTGGGACACAGCGATGGTGAGGGAGGGGGATGTGTGTTTGATATTGGGATACAGCGATGGTGAGGGAGGGGGATGTGTGTTTGATATTGGGACACAGCGATGATGAGGGAGGGGGATGTGTGTTTGATATTGGGACTCAGCGGTGGGATATTTGCGGATAATTGGCCGTGCAGTGGATACTGCAGAGGATGTCTGTGTGCTCCACAATGATAGAGATGGGTTGGTGGGGTGGGTAGGATGGTAGCAGATGGAGTTCCACTCTGATAAGTGTGAGGTAATGCATTAAGGGTGGTCAGACAGGAAAAGGAATACACAATGTATGGGAATATACGGAGAGGGGTGAATGAGGTGAGAGCTCTTGTTGTGTATGTGCACAGGTCCCTAACGGTAGCAGTACAGGTAGATACGTTTGTAAAGAAAGCTATGGACTGCTCTCCTGTGTTGGCAGAGGTGTAGTCTACAATAGTAGGGATATACTGATCCATTAGTGAGGCTGCCCTGGAGTTCTGATCCCCACATTACAGGAAGGACATAATTTCTCTGGAGAGAGTGGAGAGAGTATTGACTGGAATGTTGCCAGGGCTGGAGAGTTGTAGCTCCACGGAGAGCTTGGAGAGGTTGGAATCGAGCAGGCCAGGGGCGACATGATTGAGGTGTACATCATGGTGAGGGATAGTGATAACGCAGACCGGAGAAACCTGTTTCCCTTGGCAGAGGGTTCAAAAACCTGGGATCATTGACTCAAGATGAACGGCAGAAGGATGAGAGGGGTTGTGAGGGAAAACGTTTATCTTGCAGAGGGTGGTGGGTGCCTTAAAACAAATTCAGATGATTTCCCAGGTCTGTTTAGTCGAATCAGAATCATGGTCGTGTATTTCAGGGACACCAGCAGGAGACATTGTGTCTGTCAAACCTACATTCATGACAGTCCCAAGGGATTTACAACTAAATTAGTTTAGAAGCACTGGATAAATCCTCAAGGTCAGGTTAAGGGCAGCCTGGAGGAGGCTATGTTAATGGAGATGAAATGAGCTGAAGAAGTTTCTCTGGTTGTAGTTTATCTCAGTGGGGTGGGGGTGTTTGCTGGAGAGGGTTGTGGACGTTCAGGTACACAGTCACCTTGGCGACCTCTGCTTGGTCAGGCCAGCTGAGAGTCGGTTGGAGAGTTACCCAGGAATGTCCTGAACACTGGAAAGCAGGACAAATCCAACCTGTCCCATCAGTCTCCCATTTCGAACTGGGACGAGGAGCAATGTCTTCCCGCCGAGAGGGGTGAGCCCATGGAATTTGCCACCACGTAGCGCTGGGGAGGCCAACGCACTGATGATGTGTCAGAAAGCTACAGGTTGATTTCTCGAAGCCCAAGGAGTTAATGGATTTGGAGGGAAAGTGAGAGGATGGCATTGAGATAGGTGGTCAGCCATGATGGTGTTGGATGGTGGGCTAGGCTTGATGGACTGAAGCGCCTCCTGCTGTACCACACCTCCCTGCTTGGCCACCTCTCCTACTGCCTGGTGGCCTGTTGGTTCAAGAACAATGACCATTGAATGAGGAGGAACAGGGATTTTCAACGTGTCCATTATGGGAGGGAGAGTGTAGTGAACCCCGCATGGGTGACAGTTCTAGAACATTCCAGCTGGACAGGCTGGTTCAGAAAGCATCAACATTCATCCCACCCCAACATTCCACTCAATGGAGGTAAGATTAAACAAAATACTTTGTTTGCAGTGTTCGACATATTTATGGAGCCAAATGATTAAATGTAATTAAAGAAGGGGATTTACGTTGGAGTGTCCGACTGAGACATGGGCTAAAATTGAACACAGATGTTTGAAAATACTTCGACGCCAAATAAAAGGGTAGAATTGTTTCTGTGTAATTGTAAGTTCATCTATGAAGAGTTCTTTTAGTTTTTGGACTGTGGACTTAACAAAATAGGAAACTATTCTGCTGTACAGCAGGGAGGTAGGAAGATGGTGTTCCAGGATTTGTTTTAGAAATATAAGTTACCAGGACATATTGTATGTTGTTAAAGATCAGACAACAGGTTTATTTGGAAACACTAGCTTTCAGAGCACTGCTCCTTCCTCAGGTGGTTGTGAACACAACTGTGAGACCCAGAATTTATCGCAAAAGATTAAAGAGTCATGCAACTGAATTGATATGTTGAACAAACTTCGATTGCGGTTCAGCCTTTCATCTTTTACAATGGGTTGCAGGTTTCCCAGGGCCTGTTGTGTGTGTTCAGGAGAGGTGCGCCCGGTGATGTGATTGACTGGTCACCCAGGGCCAGTTGTGTGTGTGTTCAGGAGCACTCCGTAAAGGAACAATGTCTGAGCTGATTCCTGAGGGAGCAGGCTGTAGGTTTGTGGGGGGACAATCGGCAGGAACCTCCAGCCTCCTGCCAGACCCTGTTCACTCAGTGGGGAATTCTCTCCCTCTCCCTCTCCCTCTCCCTCCCCCTCTCTCCCTCTCCCTCCCCCTCTCTCCCTCTCCCCCTCCCTCTCCCTCCCTCTCTCCCTCCCCCTCCCCCTCTCTCTCTCTCCCTCTCCCTCTCTGTACGTTCCTGTTTTGAAATGACACAGGGAAATGTCACCACCTGAGACCATTCCCCAACCTGGGAATGTAACGTTGGGAAACAACGTGTGATCGCACCCTCAGGTCCTCCTCAGAGAATCGTAAGGAGCTGGAAGGGAGCTGGTGCCTGTATTCCAGTCTGGAGCCACCCCCAGCCTCACTCACTGCAGTGTTGTCACTCTCCCCCCTCCCCCACCATGCCCTGTATTTTGGGGGTCTCCAGGGGTACGGAATCTTTTCACAAGGAGTGGGGAGAGTTATAGAGAGTTTTGAGAC
Organism: Hemiscyllium ocellatum; assembly: GCF_020745735.1. Taxonomy (NCBI): domain Eukaryota; kingdom Metazoa; phylum Chordata; class Chondrichthyes; order Orectolobiformes; family Hemiscylliidae; genus Hemiscyllium; species Hemiscyllium ocellatum. The sequence goes on along the minus strand of NC_083403.1, from coordinate 2,539,939 downwards.
AGTAACTTGTATTTTATTCTCGCGGTTGATTAAAAACAATCCGTTTGCAATAAATCCCTGTCATCCTGTTCAACTCAGAAACCTGATGTGTGCTTTCTGTTAACCTGGGGCCATCCGGCAGGGCAGTTCCCAACTTTGGAGAATTTGATGACAGCTTTTCCCTTTCAATGATGGGTCGGGGTAGTGGAGGTTGGGGGGTGATTTCTGACACACAGACCTCAGTGAGTCCTGACGAAAGGCGATGAATGTGGCAGGACAAAGGCTGTGTCTTATTGAGGGATGGCAAGGACTCAAGGGGCCAAAGGGACACTTTTGGCTCCTTAACCATCCCAGGACAGAGACATCCGCACTGTCCCCATCACACCCTCCCAGGACAGGGACATCCGCACTGTCCCCATCACACCCTCCCAGGACAGAGGCATGGACACTGTCCCCATCACACCCTCCCAGGACAGAGACATGGACACTGTCCGCATCACACCCTCCCAGGACAGGGACATGGACATTGTACCCATCACACCCTCCCAGGACAGAGACATAGACACTGTCCCCATCACACCCTCCTAGGACAGAGGCATGGACACTGTCCCCATCACACCCTCCCAGGACAGAGACATGGACACTGTCCCCATCACACCCTCCCAGGACAGGGACATGGACACTGTCCCCATCACACCATCCCAGGACAGGGACATGGTCACTGCCCCCATCACACCCTCCCAGGACAGAGACATGGTCACTGTCCCCATGACACTCTCCCAGGACAGATACATGGACACTGTCCCCATCACACCCTCCCAGGACAGGGACATGGACACTGTCCCCATCACACCCTCCCAGGACAGAGACATTGACACTGTCCCCATCACACCCTCCCAGGATAGGGACATGGACACTGTCCCCATCACACCCTCCCAGGACAGGGACATGGACACTGTCCCCATCACACCCTCCCAGGACAGAGACATCCACACGGTCCCCATCACACCCTCCCAGGACAGAGACATGGACACTGACCCCATCACACCCTCCCAGGACAGGGACATGGACACTGTCCCCATCACACCCTCCCAGGACAGAGACATTGACACTGTCCCCATCACACCCTCCCAGGACAGAGACATCCACACGGTCCCCATCACACCATCCCAGGACAGAGACATGGACACTGTCCCCATCACACCCTCCCAGGACAGAGACATCCACACGGTCCCCATCACACCCTCCCAGGACAGAGACATCCACACGGTCCCCATCACACCGTCCCAGGACAGAGACATGGACACTGTCCCCATCACACCCTCCCAGGACAGAGACATTGACACTGTCCCCATCACACCCTCCCAGGACAGAGACATCCACACGGTCCCCATCACACCGTCCCAGGACAGAGACATGGACACTGTCCCCATCACACCCTCCCAGGACAGAGACATCCACACGGTCCCCATCACACCCTCCCAGGACAGAGACATGGACACTGTCCACATCACACCCTCCCAGGACAGAGACATGGACACTGACCCCATCACACCCTCCCAGGACAGGGACATGGACACTGTCCCCATCACACCCTCCCAGGACAGAGACATGGACACTATCCCCATGACACCATCCCAGGACAGAGACATGGTCACTGTCCCCATCACACCCTCCCAGGACAGAGACATGGACACTGTCCCCATCACACCCTCCCAGGACAGAGACATGGACACTGTCCCCATCACACCCTCCCAGGATAGGGACATGGACACTGTCCCCAGCTCACCCTCCCAGGACAGATACATGGACACTGCCCCCATGACACCCTCCCAGGACAGAGACATGGTCACTGTCCCCATCACACCCTCCCAGGACAGAGACATGGACACTGCTCCCATAACACCCTCCCAGGTCGGAGACATGGACACTGTCCCCATCACACCCTCCCAGGACAGAGACATGGTCACTGTCCCCATCACACCCTCCCAGGACAGAGATATGGACACTGTCCCCATCACACGCTCCCAGGACAGAGACATGGACACTGTCCCCATCGCACCCTCCCAGAACAGAGACATGGACACTGTCCCCATCACACCCTCCTAGGACAGAGACATGGACACTGTCCCCATCACACACTCCCAGGACAGAGACATGGTCACTGTCCCCATCACACCCTCCCAGGACAGAGACATGGACACTGTCCCCATCACACCCTCCCAGGACAGAGACATGGACACTGACCCCATCACACCCTCCCAGGACAGAGACATGGACACTGTCCCCATCACACCCTCCCAGGACAGAGACATGGACACTGTCCCCATCGCACCCTCCCAGGACAGGGACATGGACACTGACCCCATCGCACCCTCCCAGTACAGAGACATCCACACGGTCCCCATCACACCCTCCCAGGACAGAGACATGGACACTGTCCACATCACACCCTCCCAGGACAGAGACATGGACACTGACCCCATCACACCCTCCCAGGACAGGGACATGGACACTGTCCCCATCACACCCTCCCAGGACAGAGACATGGACACTGTCCCCATGACACCATCCCAGGACAGAGACAATGGTCACTGTCCCCAGCACACCCTCCCAGGACAGAGACATGGACACTGTCCCCATCACACCCTCCCAGGACAGAGACATGGACACTGTCCCCATCACACCCTCCCAGGATAGGGACATGGACACTGTCCCCAGCTCACCCTCCCAGGACAGATACATGGACACTGACCCCATGACACCCTCCCAGGACAGGGACATGGACACTGTCCCCATCACACCCTCCCAGGACAGAGACATGGACACTGCTCCCATAACACCCTCCCAGGTCGGAGACATGGTCACTGTCCCCATCACACCCTCCCAGGACAGAGACATGGACACTGTCCCCATCACACCCTCCCAGGACAGAGACATGGACACTGACCCCATCGCACCCTCCCAGAACAGAGACATGGACACTGTCCCCATCACACCCTCCTAGGACAGAGACATGGACACTGTCCCCATCACACCCTCCCAGGACAGAGACATGGACACTGTCCCCATCACACCCTCCCAGGACAGAGACATGGACACTGTCCCCATCACACCCTCCCAGGACAGAGACATGGACACTGACCCCATCGCACCCTCCCAGAACAGAGACATGGACACTGTCCCCATCACACCCTCCTAGGACAGAGACATGGACACTGTCCCCAACACACCCTCCCAGGACAGAGACATGGACACTGACCCCATCACACCCTCCCAGGACAGAGACATGGACACTGTCCACATCACACCCTCCCAGGACAGAGACATGGACACTGTCCCCATCACACCCTCCCAGGACAGAGACATGGACACTGTCCCCATCACACCCTCCCAGACAGAGACATGGACACTGTCCCCATCGCACCCTCCCAGGACAGGGACATGGACACTGACCCCATCGCACCCTCCCAGAACAGAGACATGGACACTGTCCCCATCACACCCTCCCAGGACAGAGACATGGACACTGCCCCAAACGCACCCTCTCAGGACAGAGGCATGGACACTGTCCCCATCACACCCTCCCAGGACAGAGACATGGACACTGTCCCCATCACACCCTCCCAGGACAGGGACATGACACTGCCCCAATCGCACTCTCCCAGGACAGAGACATGGACATTGTCCCCATCACACCCTCCCAGGACAGGGACATGGTCACTGCCCCCTTCACACCCTCCCAGGACAGAGACATCCACACGGTCCCCATCACACCCTCCCAGGACAGAGACATGGACACTGTCCACATCACACCCTCCCAGGACAGAGACATGAACACTGACCCCATCACACCCTCCCAGGACAGGGACATGGACACTGTCCCCATCACACCCTCCCAGGACAGAGACATGGACACTGTCCCCATGACACCATCCCAGGACAGAGACATGGTCACTGTCCCCAGCACACCCTCCCAGGACAGAGACATGGACACTGTCCCCATCACACCCTCCCAGGACAGAGACATGGACACTGTCCCCATCACACCCTCCCAGGATAGGGACATGGACACTGTCCCCAGCTCACCCTCCCAGGACAGATACATGGACACTGCCCCCATGACACCCTCCCAGGACAGAGACATGGTCACTGTCCCCATCACACCCTCCCAGGACAGAGACATGGACACTGCTCCCATAACACCCTCCCAGGACAGAGACATGGACACTGTCCCCATCACACCCTCCCAGGACAGAGACATGGACACTGTCCCCATCGCACCCTCCCAGAACAGAAACATGGACACTGTCCCCATCACACCCTCCTAGGACAGAGACATGGACACTGTCCCCATCGCACCCTCCCAGAACAGAAACATGGACACTGTCCCCATCACACCCTCCTAGGACAGAGACATGGACACTGTCCCCATCACACCCTCCCAGGACAGAGACATGAACACTGACCCCATCACACCCTCCCAGGACAGAGACATGGACACTGTCCCCATCACACCCTCCCAGGACAGAGACATGGACACTGTCCCCATCACACCCTCCCAGGACAGGGACATGGACACTGACCCCATCGCACCCTCCCAGAACAGAGACATGGACACTGTCCCCATCACACCCTCCCAGGACAGAGACATGGACACTGCCCCAATCGCACCCTCTCAGGACAGAGGCATGGACACTGTCCCCATCACACCCTCCCAGGACAGAGACATGGACACTGTCCCCATCACACCCTCCCAGGACAGGGACATGACACTGCCCCAATCGCACCCTCCCAGGACAGAGACATGGACATTGTCCCCATCACACCCTCCCAGGACAGGTACATGGACACTGTCCCCATCACACCCTCCTAGGACAGGGACATGGACACTGTCCCCATCACACCCTCCCAGGACAGAGACATCCACACGGTCCCCATCCCACGGCGACACGGTGGCACAGTGGTTAGCACTGCTGCCTCACAGCGCCAGGGACCTGGGTTCAATTCCCGACTCAGGCGACTGACTGTATGGAGTTTGCATGTTCTCCCGGTGTCTGCGTGGGTTTCCTCCGGGTGCTCCGGTTTCCTCCCACAGCCCAAAGATGTGCGGGTCAGGTGAATTGGCCATGCTAAATTGCCCATAGTGTTAGATAAGGGGTAAATGTAGGGGTATGGGTGGGTTGCGCTTCGGCGGGTCGGTGTGGACTTGTTGGGCCGAAGGGCCTGTTTCCACACTGTAAGTAATCTAATCTAATCACACCGTCCCAGGACAGAGACATGGACACTGTCCCCATCACACCCTCCCAGGACAGAGGCATGGACACTGTCCCCATCACACCCTCCCAGGATAGGGACATGGACACTGTCCCCATCACACCCTCCCAGGACAGAGACATGGTCACTGACCCCATCACACCCTCCCAGGACAGGGACATGGACACTGTCCCCATCACACCCTCCCAGGACAGGGACATGGTCACTGTCCCCAGCACACCCTCCCAGGACAGAGACATGGACACTGTCCCCAACACAACGTCTCAGGACAGAGACATGGACACTGTCCCCATCACACCCTCCCAGGACAGGGACATGGTCACTGACCCCATCACACCCTCCCAGGACAGAGACATGGACACTGTCCCCAACACAACCTCTCAGGACAGAGACATGGACACTGTCCCCATCACACCCTCCCAGGACAGAGACATGGACACTGTCCCCATCACACCCTCCCAGGACAGGGACATGGTCACTGTCCCCAGCACACCCTCCCAGGACAGGGACATGGACACTGTCCCCATCACACCTTCCCAGGACAGAGACATGGACACTGTCCACATCACACCCTCCCAGGACAGGGACATGGTCACTGTCCCCAGCACACCCTCCCAGGACAGGGACATGGACACTGTCCCCATCACACCCTCCCAGGACAGAGACATGGACACTGTCCACATCACACCCTCCCAGGACAGAGACATGGACACTGACCCCATCACACCCTCCCAGGACAGGGACATGGACACTGTCCCCATCACACCCTCCCAGGACAGAGACATGGACACTGTCCCCATCACACCCTCCCAGGACAGAGACATGGACACTGTCCCCATCACACCCTCCCAGGACAGAGACATCCGCACTGTCCCCATCACACCCTCCCAGGACAGAGACATGGACACTGTCCCCATCACACCCTCCCAGGACAGGGACATGGACACTGTCTCCATCACACCCTCCCAGGACAGAGACATGGACACTGTCCCCATCACACCCTCCAAGGACAGAGACATCCGCACTGTCCCCATGATACCCTCCCAGGACAGAGACATGGACACTGTCCCCATGATACCCTCCCTGGACAGAGACATGGACACTGTCCCCATCACACCCTCCCAGGACAGAGACATGGACACTGTCCCCATCACACCCTCCCAGGACTGGGACATGGACACTGTCCCCATCACACCCTCCCAGGACAGAGACATGGACACTGTCCCCAATGTACCCTCCCAGGACAGAGACATGGACACTGTCCCCATCACACCCTCCCAGGACAGAGACATGGACACTGTCCCCATCACACCCTCCCAGGACAGAGACATGGACACTGACCCCATCACACCCTCCCAGGACAGAGACATGGAAACTGTCCCCATCACACCCTCCCAGGACAGAGACATGGGCACTGACCCCATCACACCCTCCCAGGACAGGGACATGGACACTGACCCCATCACACCCTCCCAGGACAGGGACATGGACACTGTCCCCATCACACCCTCCCAGGACAGAGACATGGACACTGTCCCCATCACACCCTCCCAGGACAGGGACATGGACACTCTCCCCATCATACCCTCCCAGGACAGGGACATGGACACTGTCCCCAGCACACCCTCCCAGGACAGAGACATGGACACTGTCCCCATCACACCCTCCCAGGACAGAGACATGGACACTGTCCCCATCACACCCTCCCAGGACAGGGACATGGACACTCTCCCCATCACACCCTCCCAGGACAGAGACATGGACACTGTCCCCATCACACCCTCCCAGGACAGAGACATGGACACTGTCCCCATCACACCCTCCCAGGACAGAGACATCCGCACTGTCCCCATCACACACTCCCAGGACAGAGACATGGACACTGTCCCCATCACACCCTCCCAGGACAGAGACATGGACACTGTCCCCATCACACCCTCCCAGGACAGGGACATGGACAATGTCCCCATCACACCCTCCCAGGACAGAGACATGGACACTGTCCCCATCACACCCTCCCAGGACAGGGACATGGACACTGTCTCCATCACACCCTCCCAGGACAGAGACATGGACACTGTCCCCATCACACCCTCCAAGGACAGAGACATCCGCACTGTCCCCATGATACCCTCCCAGGACAGAGACATGGACACTGTCCCCATCACACCCTCCCAGGACAGGGACATGGACAATGTCCCCATCACACCCTCCCAGGACAGAGACATGGACACTGTCCCCATCACACCCTCCCAGGACAGGGACATGGACACTGTCTCCATCACACCCTCCCAGGACAGAGACATGGACACTGCTCCCATAACACCCTCCCAGGACAGAGACATGGACATGACCCCATCACACCCTCCCAGGACAGAGACATGGTCACTGACCCCATCACACCCTCCCAGGACAGAGACATGGACACTGTCACCATCACACCCTCCCAGGACAGAGACATGGACACTGACCTCATCACACCCTCCCAGGACAGAGACATGGACACTGCCCCCATCACACCCTCCCAGGACAGAGACATGGACACTGACCCCATCACACCCTCCCAGGACAGAGACATGGACACTGCCCCCATCACACCCTCCCAGGACAGAGACATGGACACTGTCTCCATCACACCATCCCAGGACAGAGACATGGACACTGTCCCCATCAGACCCTCCCAGGACAGGGACATGGACACTGTCCCCATCACACCCTCCCAGGACAGAGACATGGACACTGTCCCCTCACACCCTCCCAGGACAGAGACATGGACACTGTCCCCATCACACCCTCCCAGACAGAGACATGGTCACTGTCCCCATCACACCCTCCCAGGACAGGGACATGGACACTGTCCCCATCACACCCTCCCAGGACAGAGACATGTACACTGTCCCCATCACACCCTCCCAGGACAGGGACATGGACACTGTCCCCATCACACCCTCCCAGGACAGGGATATGGTCACTGTCCCCATCACACCCTCCCAGGACAGGGACATGGACACTGTCCCCATCACACCCTCCCAGGACAGGGATATGGTCACTGCCCCCATCACACCCTCCCAGGACAGATACACGGACACTGTCCCCATCACACCCTCCTAGGACAGGGACATGGACACTGTCCCCATCACACCCTCCCAGGACAGGGATATGGTCACTGCCCCCATCACACCCTCCCGGGACAGAGACATGGTCACTGTCCCCATGACACTCTCCCAGGACAGGGACATGGACACTGTCCCCATCACACCCTCCCAGGACAGATACATGGACACTGTCCCCATCACACCCTCCCAGGACAGGGACATGGACACTGTCCCCATCACACCCTCCCAGGACAGAGACATGGACACTGTCCCCATCACACCCTCCCAGGACAGGGACATGGACACTGTCCCCATCACACCCTCCCAGGACAGAGACATGGACACTGTCCCCATCACACCCTCCCAGGACAGGGACATGGACACTGTCTCCATCACACCCTCCCAGGACAGAGACATGGACACTGTCCCCATCACACCCTCCCAGGATAGGGACATGGATACTGTCCCCAGCACACCCTCCCAGGACAGAGACATGGACACTGTCCACATCACACCCTCCCAGGACAGAGACATGGACACTGTCCACATCACACCCTCCAAGGACAGGGACATGGACACTGTCCCCATCACACCCTCCCAGGACAGAGACATGGACACTGTCCCCATCACACCCTCCCAGGACAGAGACATCCACACGGTCCCCATCACACCCTCCCAGGACAGAGACATGGACACTGTCCCCATCACACCCTCCCAGGACAGAGACATGGACACTGTCCCAATCACACCCTCCCAGGACAGGGACATGGACACTGTCCCCATCACACCCTCCCAGGACAGAGACATGGACACTGTCCCCATCACACCCTCCCAGGACAGGGACATGGACACTGTCCCCATCACACCCTCCCAGGACAGAGACATGGACACTGTCCCCATCACACCCTCCCAGGACAGAGACATGGAAACTGTCCCCATCACACCCTCCCAGGACAGAGACATGGGCACTGACCCCATCACACCCTCCCAGGACAGGGACATGGACACTGACCCCATCACACCCTCCCAGGACAGGGACATGGACACTGTCCCCATCACACCCTCCCAGGACAGAGACATGGACACTGTCCCCATCACACCCTCCCAGGACAGAGACATGGACACTGTCCCCATCACACCCTCCCAGGACAGGGACATGGACACTCTCCCCATCACACCCTCCCAGGACAGAGACATGGACACTGTCCCCATCACACCCTCCCAGGACAGAGACATGGACACTGTCCCCATCACACCCTCCCAGGACAGAGACATCCGCACTGTCCCCATCACACACTCCCAGGACAGAGACATGGACACTGTCCCCATCACACCCTCCCAGGACAGAGACATGGACACTGTCCCCATCACACCCTCCCAGGACAGGGACATGGACAATGTCCCCATCACACCCTCCCAGGACAGAGACATGGACACTGTCCCCATCACACCCTCCCAGGACAGGGACATGGACACTGTCTCCATCACACCCTCCCAGGACAGAGACATGGACACTGTCCCCATCACACCCTCCAAGGACAGAGACATCCGCACTGTCCCCATGATACCCTCCCAGGACAGAGACATGGACACTGTCCCCATCACACCCTCCCAGGACAGGGACATGGACAATGTCCCCATCACACCCTCCCAGGACAGAGACATGGACACTGTCCCCATCACACCCTCCCAGGACAGGGACATGGACACTGTCTCCATCACACCCTCCCAGGACAGAGACATGGACACTGCTCCCATAACACCCTCCCAGGACAGAGACATGGACATGACCCCATCACACCCTCCCAGGACAGAGACATGGTCACTGACCCCATCACACCCTCCCAGGACAGAGACATGGACACTGTCCCCATCACACCCTCCCAGGACAGAGACATGGACACTGACCCCATCACACCCTCCCAGGACAGAGACATGGACACTGCCCCCATCACACCCTCCCAGGACAGAGACATGGACACTGTCTCCATCACACCATCCCAGGACAGAGACATGGACACTGTCCCCATCAGACCCTCCCAGGACAGGGACATGGACACTGTCCCCATCACACCCTCCCAGGACAGAGACATGGACACTGTCCCCTCACACCCTCCCAGGACAGAGACATGGACACTGTCCCCATCACACCCTCCCAGACAGAGACATGGTCACTGTCCCCATCACACCCTCCCAGGACAGGGACATGGACACTGTCCCCATCACACCCTCCCAGGACAGGGATATGGTCACTGTCCCCATCACACCCTCCCAGGACAGGGACATGGACACTGTCCCCATCACACCCTCCCAGGACAGGGATATGGTCACTGCCCCCATCACACCCTCCCAGGACAGATACACGGACACTGTCCCCATCACACCCTCCTAGGACAGGGACATGGACACTGTCCCCATCACACCCTCCCAGGACAGGGATATGGTCACTGCCCCCATCACACCCTCCCGGGACAGAGACATGGTCACTGTCCCCATGACACTCTCCCAGGACAGGGACATGGACACTGTCCCCATCACACCCTCCCAGGACAGATACATGGACACTGTCCCCATCACACCCTCCCAGGACAGGGACATGGACACTGTCCCCATCACACCCTCCCAGGACAGGGACATGGACACTGTCCCCATCACACCCTCCCAGGACAGAGACATGGACACTGTCCCCATCACACCCTCCCAGGACAGGGACATGGACACTGTCCCCATCACACCCTCCCAGGACAGAGACATGGACACTGTCCCCATCACACCCTCCCAGGACAGGGACATGGACACTGTCTCCATCACACCCTCCCAGGACAGAGACATGGACACTGTCCCCATCACACCCTCCCAGGATAGGGACATGGATACTGTCCCCAGCACACCCTCCCAGGACAGAGACATGGACACTGTCCACATCACACCCTCCCAGGACAGAGACATGGACACTGTCCACATCACACCCTCCAAGGACAGGGATATGGACACTGTCCCCATCACACCCTCCCAGGACAGAGACATGGACACTGTCCCCATCACACCCTCCCAGGACAGAGACATCCACACGGTCCCCATCACACCCTCCCAGGACAGAGACATGGACACTGTCCCCATCACACCCTCCCAGGACAGAGACATGGACACTGTCCCCATCACACCCTCCCAGGACAGGGACATGGACACTGTCCCCATCACACCCTCCCAGGACAGAGACATGGACACTGTCCCCATCACACCCTCCCAGGACAGGGACATGGACACTGTCCCCATCACACCCTCCCAGGACAGAGACATGGACACTGTCCCCATCACACCCTCCCAGGACAGGGACATGGACACTGTCTCCATCACACCCTCCCAGGACAGAGACATGGACACTGTCCCCATCACACCCTCCCAGGACAGAGACATGGACACTGTCCCCATCACACCCTCCCAGGATAGGGACATGGACACTGTCCACAACACACCCTACCAGGACAGAGACATGGACACTGTCCACATCACACCCTCCCAGGACAGAGACATGGACACTGTCCACATCACACCCTCCCAGGACAGGGACATGGACACTGTCCCCATCACACCCTCCCAGGACAGAGACATGGACACTGTCCCCATCACACCCTCCCAGGACAGAGGCATGGACACTGTCCCCATCACACCCTCCCAGGATAGGGACATGGACACTGTCCCCATCACACCCTCCCAGGACAGAGACATGGTCACTGACCCCATCACACCCTCCCAGGACAGGGACATGGACACTGTCCCCATCACACCCTCCCAGGACAGGGACATGGTCACTGTCCCCAGCACACCCTCCCAGGACAGAGACATGGACACTGTCCCCAACACAACGTCTCAGGACAGAGACATGGACACTGTCCCCATCACACCCTCCCAGGACAGGGACATGGTCACTGACCCCATCACACCCTCCCAGGACAGAGACATGGACACTGTCCCCAACACAACCTCTCAGGACAGAGACATGGACACTGTCCCCATCACACCCTCCCAGGACAGAGACATGGACACTGTCCCCATCACACCCTCCCAGGACAGGGACATGGTCACTGTCCCCAGCACACCCTCCCAGGACAGGGACATGGACACTGTCCCCATCACACCTTCCCAGGACAGAGACATGGACACTGTCCACATCACACCCTCCCAGGACAGGGACATGGTCACTGTCCCCAGCACACCCTCCCAGGACAGGGACATGGACACTGTCCCCATCACACCCTCCCAGGACAGAGACATGGACACTGTCCACATCACACCCTCCCAGGACAGAGACATGGACACTGACCCCATCACACCCTCCCAGGACAGGGACATGGACACTGTCCCCATCACACCCTCCCAGGACAGAGACATGGACACTGTCCCCATCACACCCTCCCAGGACAGAGACATGGACACTGTCCCCATCACACCCTCCCAGGACAGAGACATCCGCACTGTCCCCATCACACCCTCCCAGGACAGAGACATGGACACTGTCCCCATCACACCCTCCCAGGACAGGGACATGGACACTGTCTCCATCACACCCTCCCAGGACAGAGACATGGACACTGTCCCCATCACACCCTCCAAGGACAGAGACATCCGCACTGTCCCCATGATACCCTCCCAGGACAGAGACATGGACACTGTCCCCATGATACCCTCCCTGGACAGAGACATGGACACTGTCCCCATCACACCCTCCCAGGACAGAGACATGGACACTGTCCCCATCACACCCTCCCAGGACTGGGACATGGACACTGTCCCCATCACACCCTCCCAGGACAGAGACATGGACACTGTCCCCAATGTACCCTCCCAGGACAGAGACATGGACACTGTCCCCATCACACCCTCCCAGGACAGAGACATGGACACTGTCCCCATCACACCCTCCCAGGACAGAGACATGGACACTGACCCCATCACACCCTCCCAGGACAGAGACATGGAAACTGTCCCCATCACACCCTCCCAGGACAGAGACATGGGCACTGACCCCATCACACCCTCCCAGGACAGGGACATGGACACTGACCCCATCACACCCTCCCAGGACAGGGACATGGACACTGTCCCCATCACACCCTCCCAGGACAGAGACATGGACACTGTCCCCATCACACCCTCCCAGGACAGGGACATGGACACTCTCCCCATCATACCCTCCCAGGACAGGGACATGGACACTGTCCCCAGCACACCCTCCCAGGACAGAGACATGGACACTGTCCCCATCACACACACCCTCCCAGGACAGAGACATGGACACTGTCCCCATCACACCCTCCCAGGACAGGGACATGGACACTCTCCCCATCACACCCTCCCAGGACAGAGACATGGACACTGTCCCCATCACACCCTCCCAGGACAGAGACATGGACACTGTCCCCATCACACCCTCCCAGGACAGAGACATCCGCACTGTCCCCATCACACACTCCCAGGACAGAGACATGGACACTGTCCCCATCACACCCTCCCAGGACAGAGACATGGACACTGTCCCCATCACACCCTCCCAGGACAGGGACATGGACAATGTCCCCATCACACCCTCCCAGGACAGAGACATGGACACTGTCCCCATCACACCCTCCCAGGACAGGGACATGGACACTGTCTCCATCACACCCTCCCAGGACAGAGACATGGACACTGTCCCCATCACACCCTCCAAGGACAGAGACATCCGCACTGTCCCCATGATACCCTCCCAGGACAGAGACATGGACACTGTCCCCATCACACCCTCCCAGGACAGGGACATGGACAATGTCCCCATCACACCCTCCCAGGACAGAGACATGGACACTGTCCCCATCACACCCTCCCAGGACAGGGACATGGACACTGTCTCCATCACACCCTCCCAGGACAGAGACATGGACACTGCTCCCATAACACCCTCCCAGGACAGAGACATGGACATGACCCCATCACACCCTCCCAGGACAGAGACATGGTCACTGACCCCATCACACCCTCCCAGGACAGAGACATGGACACTGTCACCATCACACCCTCCCAGGACAGAGACATGGACACTGACCTCATCACACCCTCCCAGGACAGAGACATGGACACTGCCCCCATCACACCCTCCCAGGACAGAGACATGGACACTGACCCCATCACACCCTCCCAGGACAGAGACATGGACACTGCCCCCATCACACCCTCCCAGGACAGAGACATGGACACTGTCTCCATCACACCATCCCAGGACAGAGACATGGACACTGTCCCCATCAGACCCTCCCAGGACAGGGACATGGACACTGTCCCCATCACACCCTCCCAGGACAGAGACATGGACACTGTCCCCTCACACCCTCCCAGGACAGAGACATGGACACTGTCCCCATCACACCCTCCCAGACAGAGACATGGTCACTGTCCCCATCACACCCTCCCAGGACAGGGACATGGACACTGTCCCCATCACACCCTCCCAGGACAGAGACATGTACACTGTCCCCATCACACCCTCCCAGGACAGGGACATGGACACTGTCCCCATCACACCCTCCCAGGACAGGGATATGGTCACTGTCCCCATCACACCCTCCCAGGACAGGGACATGGACACTGTCCCCATCACACCCTCCCAGGACAGGGATATGGTCACTGCCCCCATCACACCCTCCCAGGACAGATACACGGACACTGTCCCCATCACACCCTCCTAGGACAGGGACATGGACACTGTCCCCATCACACCCCTCCCAGGACAGGGATATGGTCACTGCCCCCATCACACCCTCCCGGGACAGAGACATGGTCACTGTCCCCATGACACTCTCCCAGGACAGGGACATGGACACTGTCCCCATCACACCCTCCCAGGACAGATACATGGACACTGTCCCCATCACACCCTCCCAGGACAGGGACATGGACACTGTCCCCATCACACCCTCCCAGGACAGAGACATGGACACTGTCCCCATCACACCCTCCCAGGACAGGGACA
Organism: Hemiscyllium ocellatum; assembly: GCF_020745735.1. Classification (NCBI taxonomy): domain Eukaryota; kingdom Metazoa; phylum Chordata; class Chondrichthyes; order Orectolobiformes; family Hemiscylliidae; genus Hemiscyllium; species Hemiscyllium ocellatum. Next base: position 2,524,582 of record NC_083403.1, on the reverse strand, counting down.
TGGACACTGTCCCCATCACACCCTCCCAGGACAGAGACATGGACACTGTCCCCATCACACCCTCCCAGGACAGGGACATGGACACTGTCTCCATCACACCCTCCCAGGACAGAGACATGGACACTGTCCCCATCACACCCTCCCAGGATAGGGACATGGATACTGTCCCCAGCACACCCTCCCAGGACAGAGACATGGACACTGTCCACATCACACCCTCCCAGGACAGAGACATGGACACTGTCCACATCACACCCTCCAAGGACAGGGACATGGACACTGTCCCCATCACACCCTCCCAGGACAGAGACATGGACACTGTCCCCATCACACCCTCCCAGGACAGAGACATCCACACGGTCCCCATCACACCCTCCCAGGACAGAGACATGGACACTGTCCCCATCACACCCTCCCAGGACAGAGACATGGACACTGTCCCAATCACACCCTCCCAGGACAGGGACATGGACACTGTCCCCATCACACCCTCCCAGGACAGAGACATGGACACTGTCCCCATCACACCCTCCCAGGACAGGGACATGGACACTGTCCCCATCACACCCTCCCAGGACAGAGACATGGACACTGTCCCCATCACACCCTCCCAGGACAGAGACATGGAAACTGTCCCCATCACACCCTCCCAGGACAGAGACATGGGCACTGACCCCATCACACCCTCCCAGGACAGGGACATGGACACTGACCCCATCACACCCTCCCAGGACAGGGACATGGACACTGTCCCCATCACACCCTCCCAGGACAGAGACATGGACACTGTCCCCATCACACCCTCCCAGGACAGAGACATGGACACTGTCCCCATCACACCCTCCCAGGACAGGGACATGGACACTCTCCCCATCACACCCTCCCAGGACAGAGACATGGACACTGTCCCCATCACACCCTCCCAGGACAGAGACATGGACACTGTCCCCATCACACCCTCCCAGGACAGAGACATCCGCACTGTCCCCATCACACACTCCCAGGACAGAGACATGGACACTGTCCCCATCACACCCTCCCAGGACAGAGACATGGACACTGTCCCCATCACACCCTCCCAGGACAGGGACATGGACAATGTCCCCATCACACCCTCCCAGGACAGAGACATGGACACTGTCCCCATCACACCCTCCCAGGACAGGGACATGGACACTGTCTCCATCACACCCTCCCAGGACAGAGACATGGACACTGTCCCCATCACACCCTCCAAGGACAGAGACATCCGCACTGTCCCCATGATACCCTCCCAGGACAGAGACATGGACACTGTCCCCATCACACCCTCCCAGGACAGGGACATGGACAATGTCCCCATCACACCCTCCAGGACAGAGACATGGACACTGTCCCCATCACACCCTCCCAGGACAGGGACATGGACACTGTCTCCATCACACCCTCCCAGGACAGAGACATGGACACTGCTCCCATAACACCCTCCCAGGACAGAGACATGGACATGACCCCATCACACCCTCCCAGGACAGAGACATGGTCACTGACCCCATCACACCCTCCCAGGACAGAGACATGGACACTGTCCCCATCACACCCTCCCAGGACAGAGACATGGACACTGACCCCATCACACCCTCCCAGGACAGAGACATGGACACTGCCCCCATCACACCCTCCCAGGACAGAGACATGGACACTGTCTCCATCACACCATCCCAGGACAGAGACATGGACACTGTCCCCATCAGACCCTCCCAGGACAGGGACATGGACACTGTCCCCATCACACCCTCCCAGGACAGAGACATGGACACTGTCCCCTCACACCCTCCCAGGACAGAGACATGGACACTGTCCCCATCACACCCTCCCAGACAGAGACATGGTCACTGTCCCCATCACACCCTCCCAGGACAGGGACATGGACACTGTCCCCATCACACCCTCCCAGGACAGGGATATGGTCACTGTCCCCATCACACCCTCCCAGGACAGGGACATGGACACTGTCCCCATCACACCCTCCCAGGACAGGGATATGGTCACTGCCCCCATCACACCCTCCCAGGACAGATACACGGACACTGTCCCCATCACACCCTCCTAGGACAGGGACATGGACACTGTCCCCATCACACCCTCCCAGGACAGGGATATGGTCACTGCCCCCATCACACCCTCCCGGGACAGAGACATGGTCACTGTCCCCATGACACTCTCCCAGGACAGGGACATGGACACTGTCCCCATCACACCCTCCCAGGACAGATACATGGACACTGTCCCCATCACACCCTCCCAGGACAGGGACATGGACACTGTCCCCATCACACCCTCCCAGGACAGGGACATGGACACTGTCCCCATCACACCCTCCCAGGACAGAGACATGGACACTGTCCCCATCACACCCTCCCAGGACAGGGACATGGACACTGTCCCCATCACACCCTCCCAGGACAGAGACATGGACACTGTCCCCATCACACCCTCCCAGGACAGGGACATGGACACTGTCTCCATCACACCCTCCCAGGACAGAGACATGGACACTGTCCCCATCACACCCTCCCAGGATAGGGACATGGATACTGTCCCCAGCACACCCTCCCAGGACAGAGACATGGACACTGTCCACATCACACCCTCCCAGGACAGAGACATGGACACTGTCCACATCACACCCTCCAAGGACAGGGATATGGACACTGTCCCCATCACACCCTCCCAGGACAGAGACATGGACACTGTCCCCATCACACCCTCCCAGGACAGAGACATCCACACGGTCCCCATCACACCCTCCCAGGACAGAGACATGGACACTGTCCCCATCACACCCTCCCAGGACAGAGACATGGACACTGTCCCCATCACACCCTCCCAGGACAGGGACATGGACACTGTCCCCATCACACCCTCCCAGGACAGAGACATGGACACTGTCCCCATCACACCCTCCCAGGACAGGGACATGGACACTGTCCCCATCACACCCTCCCAGGACAGAGACATGGACACTGTCCCCATCACACCCTCCCAGGACAGGGACATGGACACTGTCTCCATCACACCCTCCCAGGACAGAGACATGGACACTGTCCCCATCACACACCCTCCCAGGACAGAGACATGGACACTGTCCCCATCACACCCTCCCAGGATAGGGACATGGACACTGTCCACAACACACCCTACCAGGACAGAGACATGGACACTGTCCACATCACACCCTCCCAGGACAGAGACATGGACACTGTCCACATCACACCCTCCCAGGACAGGGACATGGACACTGTCCCCATCACACCCTCCCAGGACAGAGGCATGGACACTGTCCCCATCACACCCTCCCAGGACAGGGACATGGACACTGTCCCCATCACACCCTCCCAGGACAGGGACATGGACACTGTCCCCATCACACCCTCCCAGGACAGAGGCATGGACACTGTCCCCATCACACCCTCCCAGGACAGGGACATGGACACTGTCCCCATCACACCCTCCCAGGACAGAGACGTGGACACTGTCCCCATCACACCCTCCCAGGACAGGGACATGGACACTCTCCCCATCACACCCTCCCAGGACAGGGACATGGACACTGTCCCCATCACACCCTCCCAGGACAGAGAAATCCGCACTGTCCCCATCACACCCTCCCAGGACAGAGACATGGGCACTGTCCCCATCACACCCTCCCAGGACAGAGACATGGACACTGTCCCCATCACACCCTCCCAAGACAGAGACATGGACACTGTCCCCATCACACCCTCCCAGGTCAGGGACATGGACACTGTCCCCATCACACCCTCCCAGGACAGAGACATGGACACTGTCCCCATCACACCCTCCCAGGACAGGGACATGGACAATGTCCCCATCACACCCTCCCAGGACAGAGACATGGACACTGTCCCCATCACACCCTCCCAGGACAGGGACATGGACACTCTCCCCATCACACCCTCCCAGGACAGATACATGGACACTGTCGACATCACACCCTCCCAGGACAGGGACATGGACACTCTCCCCATCACACCCTCCCAGGACAGATACATGGACACTGTCCCCATCACACCCTCCCAGGACAGAGACATGGACACTGTCCCCATCACACCCTCCCAGGACAGAGACATGGACACTGACCCCATCACACCCTCCCAGGACAGAGACATGGACACTGTCCCCATCACACCCTCCCAGGACAGGGACATGGACATTGTCCCCATCACACCCTCCCAGGACAGAGACATCCGCACTGTCCCCATCACACACTCCCAGGACAGAGACATGGACACTGTCCCCATCACACCCTCCCAGGATAGGGACATGGACACTGTCCCCAGCACACCCTCCCAAGACAGAGACATGGACACTGTCCCCATCACACCCTCCCAGGACAGAGACATGGACACTGTCCCCATCATCACACCCTCCCAGGACAGAGACATCCGCACTGTCCCCATCACACCCTCCCACGACAGAGACATGTACACTGTCCCCATCACACCCTCCAAGGACAGAGACATGGACACTGTCCCCATGATACCCTCCCAGGACAGAGACATGGACACTGCTCCCATAACACCCTCCCAGGACAGAGACATGGACACTGTCCCCATCACACCCTCCCAGGACAGAGACATGGTCACTGTCCCCATCACACCCTCCCAGGACAGGGACATGGACACTGTCCCCATCACACCCTCCCAGGACAGAGACATGGACACTGTCCCCTCACACCCTCCCAGGACAGAGACATGGACACTGTCCGCATCACACCCTCCCAGACAGAGACATGGTCACTGTCCCCATCCCACCCTCCCAGGACAGATACATGGACACTGTCCCCATCACACCCTCCCAGGACAGAGACATGGACACTGTCCCCATCACACCCTCCCAGGACAGGGACATGGACACTGTCCCCATCACACACCTCCCAGGACAGAGACATGGACACTGTCCACATCTCACCCTCCCAGGACAGGGACATGGACACTGTCCCCATCACACCCTCCCAGGACAGAGACATGGACACTGTCCCCATCACACCCTCCCAGGACAGAGACATGGTCACTGTCCCCATCACACCCTCCCAGGACAGAGACATGGACACTCTCCCCATCATACCCTCCCAGGACAGAGACATGGACACTGTCCCCATCACACCCTCCCAGGACAGAGACATGGACACTGTCCCCATCACACCCTCCCAGGACAGGGACATGACACTGCCCCAATCGCACCCTCCCAGGACAGAGACATGGACACTGTCCCCATCACACCCTCCCAGGACAGGGACATGGACATTGTCCCCATCACACCCTCCCAGGACAGGTACATGGACACTGTCCCCATCACACCCTCCCAGGACAGGGACATGGACACTGTCCTCATCACACCCTCCCAGGACAGAGACATGGACACTGTCCCCATCACACCCTCCCAGGACAGGGACATGGTCACTGCCCCCTTCACACCCTCCCAGGACAGAGACATGGTCACTGTCCCCATGACACCCTCCCAGGAGAGGGACATGGACACTGTCCCCATCACACCCTCCCAGGACAGAGGCATGGACACTGTCCCCATCACACCCTCCCAGGACAGAGGCATGGACACTGCCACCATCACACCCTCCCAGGACAGAGACATCCGCACTGTCCCCATCACACACTCCCAGGACAGAGACATGGACACTGCCCCCATCACACCCTCCCAGGACTGGGACATGGTCACTGTCCACATCACACACCCTCCCAGGACAGAGACATGGACACTGTCCCCATCACACCCTCCCAGGACAGAGGCATGGACACTGTCCCCATCACACCCTCCCAGGACAGGGACATGGACACTGTCCCCATCACACCCTCCCAGGACAGAGACATGGACACTGTCCCCATCACACCCTCCCAGGACAGGGACATGGTCACTGTGCCCATGACACCCTCCCAGGACAGAGACATGTACACTGTCCCCATCACACCCTCCCAGGACAGAGACATGGACACTGTCCCCATCACACCCTCCCAGGACAGGGACATCCGCACTGTCCCCATCACACCCTCCCAGGACAGAGACATGGACACTGTCCCCATCACACCCTCCCAGGACAGAGACATGGACACTGACCCCATCACACCCTCCCAGAACAGAGCCATGGACACTGTCCCCATCACACCCTCCCAGGACAGAGACATGGACACTGCCCCATCACACCCTCCCAGGATGGAGACATGGACACTGTCCCCATCACACCCTCCCAGGACAGAGACATGGACACTGTCCCCATCACACCCTCCCAGTACAGAGACATGGACACTGTCCCCATCACACCCTCCCAGGACAGGGACATGGACACTGTCCCCATCACACCCTCCCAGGACAGGGACATGGACCCTGTCCCCATCACACCCTCCCAAGACAGAGACATGCACACTGTCCCCATCACACCCTCCCAGGACAGGGACATGGACACTGTCCCCATCACACCCTCCCAGGACAGAGACATGGACACTGTCCCCATCACACCCTCCCAGGACAGAGACATGGACACTGTCCCCATCACACCCTCCCAGGACAGGGACATGGACACTGTCCCCATCACACCCTCCCAGGACGGAGACATGGACACTGTCCCCATCACACCCTCCCAGGATAGGGACATGGACACTGTCCCCATCACACCCTCCCAGGACAGGGACATGGACACTGTCCCCATCACACCCTCCCAGGACAGAGACATGGACACTGTCCCCATCACACCCTCCCAGGACAGAGACATGGACACTGTCCCCATCACACCCTCCCAAGACAGAGACATGCACACTGTCCCCATCACACCCTCCCAGGACAGGGACATGCACACTGTCCCCATCACACCCTCCCAGGACAGAGACATGGACACTGTCCCCATCACACCCTCCCAGGACAGAGACATGGACACTGTCCCCATCACACCCTCCCAGGATGGAGACATGGACACTGTCCCCATCACACCCTCCCAGGACAGAGACATGGACACTGTCCCCATCACACCCTCCCAGGATAGGGACATGGACACTGTCCCCATCACACCCTCCCAGGACAGAGGCATGGACACTGTCCCCATCACACCCTCCCAGGACAGGGACATGGACACTGTCCCCATCACACCCTCCCAGGACAGGGACATGGACACTGTCCCCATCACACCCTCCCAGTTCCTGTGAGTGGATAGTTGGGGATTAAATGGTCTTGATGAGCGGTATACGGTTTTCCGGAGCGTCGGAATATGAAGGTGTGGAATGTTGCTGAACTGAGTCTCTCAGTGTCGTGGTGGGAACGGACAGAGTCAGTCATGGGAATGGTTCAGAGAGGCTGCTCGGACCTGGTCCCACAACAGGGCAGGCCTGACTATCCCGTATCCATGGAAACAGGATGCTACGGTTGAATGGACAGGGGAGAAGGAGGCAGGTGCTGACTTGGTAGCAGTGCAGAGGAAAAAGGACAGAAAGATTTGGTCCAAGACTTTGTACTCATTGGCCTCTCAAACCCACCAATGACCCTCCGAGGTGAGGAGCCAGAGGGTATGACCCTTTATGTGGCCGGCTCATGCGCTGTGGTCAGGAATCTCTCCTGTTCCTACCTCAGCTGGGGTGGGGGTCTCAGAGAGGATTTGTTGCTTGGTTCAACAGGGTCATCGCCCATTTTTCTTACCTCCAACCAAAAAAGGCCTGACCTTGATCAGTTAACCTCTTCATCCCAGGAACCAACCACAACAATCGCTTCAGAGCGGCCTCCAATGTCAGTCCATCCTTTCTTAAAGACAAGGAATTAAGGCTGGACACCGGACTGTCGGTGTAGCCTCAGCAAGCCCCTGTACCATCGGAACGAGACTTCCCTGCACAGAAACTCCAAGCTGATTTCCAGTTCGAGAACTGAGCCACTTACCCTGAAACTGGAGTCGGAGGAAAAATCAATGGACCCCAAACAGAACTCGGATTTCCCTCCACAGCTGCTGCCAGAGCTGCTGAGATTTTCCAGCAATTTGTGTTTTGGTTTCAGATTTCCAGAATCTGCAGCTCGCTGCGTTTTAATGCTGAAGGGGTTGACGGAGAACAGGCAATGTGCAGACACTGGAAGAGCCCAAGGATAAGTTTCAACAACTGTCCATCCCTGTCTGGGTAAGAGTAAAGCAGGGAGACTCATTCATCCACACCGAACACGGGAAATCAGGGATAGGGGTCAATCCGAACGGGAGGGATATAAATCAGGGATAGTGTTCAATCTGAACGGGAGGGATATAAATCAGGGATAGTGTTCAATCTGAACGGGAGGGATATAAATCAGGGACAGTGTTCAATCTGAACGGGAGGGATATAAATCAGGGATAGTGTTCAATCAGAACGGGAGGGATATAAATCAGGGACAGTGTTCAATCTGAACGGTAAGGATATAAATCAGGGATAGTGTTCAATCAGAACGGGAGGGATATAAATCAGGGTCAGTGTTCAATCTGAACGGGAGGGATATAAATCAGGGACAGTGTGGAATCTGAACGGGAGGGATATAAATCAGGGATAGTGTTCAATCTGAACGGGAGGGATATAAATCAGGGACAGTGTTCAATCTGAACGGTAGGGATATAAATCAGGGACAGTGTACAATCTGAACGGGAGGAATATAAATCAGGGACAGTGTTCAATCTGAACGGGAGGGATATAAATCAGGGAGAGTGTTCAATCTGAACGGGAGGGATATAAATCAGGGACAGTGTTCAATCTGAACGGGAGGGATATAAATCAGGGATAGTGTTCAATCTGAACGGGAGGGATATAAATCAGGGATAGTGTTCAATCTGAACGGGAGGGATAAAAATCAGGGATAGCGTTCATTCTGAACGGGTGTGATATAAATCAGGGATAGTTTTCACTCTGAACGAGAGGGATATAAATCAGGGATAGTGTACAATCTGAACGTGAGGAATATAAATCAGGAATAGTGTTCAATCTGAACGGGAGGGATATAAATCAGGGATAGTGTTCAATCTGAACGGGAGGGATATAAATCAGGGATAGTGTGGAATCTGAACGGGAGGGACATAAATCAGGGATAGGGTTCAATCTGAACGGGAGGGATATAAATCAGGGATAATGTTCAATCTGAACGGGAGGGATATAAATCAGGGACAGTGTGGAATCTGAACGGGAGGGACATAAATCAGGGATAGTGTTCAATCTGAACGGGAGGGATATAAATCAGGGATAATGTTCAATCTGAACGGGAGGAAAATAAATCAGGGATAGTGTTCAATCTGAACGGGAGGGTTATAAATCAGGACAGTGTTCAATCTGAACGGGAGGGATATAAATCAGGGATAGTGTACAATCTGAACGGGCGGGATATAAATCAGGGATAGTGTTCAATCTGAACGGGAGGGATATAAATCAGGGACAGTGTGGAATCTGAACGGGAGGGACATAAATCAGGGACAGTGTTCAATCTGAACGGGAGGGATATAAGTCAGGGACAGTGTTCATTCTGAACGGGAGGGATATAAATCAGGGACAGTGTTCAATCTGAACGGGAGGGATATAAATCAGGGATCGTGTTCAATCTGAACGGGAGGGATATAAATCAGGGATAGTGTGCAATCTGAACGGGAGGGATATAAATCAGGGATTGTGTTCAATCTGAACGGGTGGGATATAAATCAGGATAGTGTTGAATCTGAACGGGAGGGATATAAATCAGGGACAGTGTTCAATCTGAACGGGAGGGATATAAATCAGGGATAGTGTTCAATCTGAACGGGAGGGATATAAATCAGGGATAGTGTTCAATCTGAACGGGAGGGATATAAATCAGGAACAGTGTTCAATCTGAACGGGAGGGATATAAATCAGGGATAGTGTTCAATCTGAACGGGAGGGATATAAATCAGGGATAGAGTACAATCTGAACGGGAGGGATATAAATCAGGGACAGTGTTCAATCTGAACGGGAGGGATATAAATCAGGGATAGTGTTCAATCTGAACGGGAGGGATATAAATCAGGGATAGTGTGCAATCTGAACGGTGGGATATATATCAGGGATAGTGTTCAATCTGAACGGGAGGGATATAAATCAGGGATAGTGTGCAATCAGAACGGGAGGGATATAAATCAGAGATAGTGTTCAATCTGAACGGGAGGGATATAAATCAGGGATAGTGTTCAATCTGAACGGGAGGGATATAAATCAGGGACAGTGTTCAATCTGAACGGGAGGGATATAAATCAGGGACAGTGTTCATTCTGAACGGGAGGGATATAAATCAGGGATAGTGTTCAATCTGAACGGGAGGGATATAAATCAGGGATAGTGTGCAATCTGAACGGGTGGGATATAAATCAGGGATAGTGTTCAATCTGAACGGGAGGGATATAAATCAGGGACAGTGTTCAATCTGAACGGGAGGGATATAAATCAGGGATAGTGTTCAATCTGAACGGGAGGGATATAAATCAGGGATAGTGTACAATCTGAACGGGAGGGATATAAATCAGGAACAGTGTTCAATCTGAACGGGAGGGATATAAATCAGGGATAGTGTTCAATCTGAACGGGAGGGATATAAATCAGGGACAGTGTTCAATCTGAACGGGAGGGATATAAATCAGGGATAGTGTTCAATCTGAACGGGAGGGATATAAATCAGGGACAGTGTTCAATCTGAACGGAGGGATATAAATCAGGGACAGTGTTCAATCTGAACGGGTGGGATATAAATCAGGGATAGTGTTCAATCTGAACGGGAGGGATATAAATCAGGGACAGTTTTCAATCTGAACGGGAGGGATATAAATCAGGGACAGTGTTCAATCTGAACGGGAGGGATATAAATCAGGGACAGTGTTCAATCTGAACGGGAGGGATATAAATCAGGGATAGTGTTCAATCTGAACGGGAGGAATATAAATCAGGGATAGTGTTCAATCTGAACGGGAGGGATATAAATCAGGGACAGTGTTCAATCTGAACGGGAGGGATATAAATCAGGGATAGTGTTCAATCTGAACGGGAGGAATATAAATCAGGGATAGTGTTCAATCTGAACGGGAGGGATATAAATCAGGGACAGTGTTCAATCTGAACGGGAGGCATATAAATCAGGGATAGTGTAGAATCTGAACGGGAGGGATATAAATCAGGGACAGTGTTCAATCTGAACGGGAGGGATATAAATCAGGAATAGTGTTCAATCTGAACGGGAGGGATATAAATCAGGGACAGTGTTCAATCTGAACGGGAGGGATATAAATCAGGGATAGTGTTCAATCTGAACGGGAGGGATATAAATCAGGGACAGTGTTCAATCTGAACGGGAGGGATATAAATCAGGGATAGTGTTCAATCTGAACGGGAGGGATATAAATCAGGGACAGTGTTCAATCTGAACGGGAGGGATATAAATCAGGGATAGTGTTCAATCTGAACGGGTGGGATATAAATCAGGGATAGTGTTCAATCTGAACGGGAGGGATATAAATCAGGGACAGTGTTCAATCTGAACGGGAGGGATATAAATCAGGGACAGTGTTCAATCTGAACGGGAGGGATATAAATCAGGGTGAGTGTTCATTCTGAACGGGAGGGATATAAATCAGGGATAGTGTTCAATCTGAACGGGAGGGATATAAATCAGGGATAGTGTTCAATCTGAACGGGAGGGATATAAATCAGGGATAGTGTTCAATCTGAACGGGTGGGATATAAATCAGGGATAGTGTTCAATCTGAACGGGAGGGATATAAATCAGGGATAGTGTTCAATCTGAACGGGAGGGATATAAATCAGGACAGTGTTCAATCTGAACGGGAGGGATATAAATCAGGGACAGTTTTCAATCTGAACGGGAGGGATATAAATCAGGGACAGTTTTCAATCGGAACGGGAGGGATATAAATCAGGGACAGTGTTCAATCTGAACGGGAGGGATATAAATCAGGGACAGTGTTCAATCTGAACGGGAGGGATTTAAATCAGGGATAGTGTTCAATCTGAACGGGAGGGATATAAATCAGGGATAGTGTTCAATCTGAACGGGAGGATATAAATCAGGGATAGTGTTCAATCTGAACGGGAGGGATATAAATCAGGATAGTGTTCAATCTGAACGGAGGATATAAATCAGGGATAGTGTTCACTCTGAACGGGAGGATATAAATCAGGGATAGTGTTCAATCTGAACGTGAGGGATATAAATCAGGGATAGTGTTCAATCTGAACGGGAGGGATTTAAATCAGGGACAGTGTTCAATCGAACGGGAGGGATATAAATCAGGTATAGTGTTCAATCTGAAAGGGAGGGATATAAATCAGGGACTGTGTTCAATCTGAACGGGAGGGATATAAATCAGGGATAGTGTTCAATCTGAACGGAAGGGATATAAATCAGGGACAGTGTTCAATCTGAACGGGAGGATATAAATCAGGGCAAGTGTTCACTCTGAACGGGAGGGATATAAATCAGGGATAGTGTTCAATCTGAACGGGAGGGATATAAATCAGGGATAGTGTTCAATCTGAACGGGAGGATATAAATCAGGGACAGTGTTCACTCTGAACTGGAGTGATATAAATCAGGGACAGTGTTGACTCTGAACTGGAGGGATATAAATCAGGGACAGTGTTCACTCAGAACTGGAGGGATATAAATCAGGGACAGTGTTCACTCTGAACTGGAGGGATATAAATCAGGGATAGTGTTCAATCTGAACGGGAGGGATAAAAATCAGGGATAGCGTTCAATCTGAACGGGAGTGATATAAATCAGGGATAGTGTTCACTCTGAACGGGAGGGATATAAATCAGGGATAGTGTTCACTCTGAACGGGAGGGATATAAATCAGGGATAGTGTTCAATCTGAACGGGAGGGATATAAATCAGGGACAGTGTTCAATCAGAACGGGAGGGATATAAATCAGGGACAGTGTTCAATCTGAACGGGAGGGATATAAATCAGGGATAGTGTTCAATCTGAACGGTAGGGATATAAATCAGGGATAGTGTTCAATCTGAACGGAGGGATATAAATCAGGGACAGTGTTCAATCTGAACGGGAGGGATATAAATCAGGGATAGTGTTCAATCTGACGGGAGGGATATAAATCAGGGCAGTGTTCAATCTGAACGGGAGGGATATAAATCAGGGATAGTTTTCAATCTGAACGGGGGGGATATAAATCAGGGATCGTGTTCAATCTGAACGGGAGGATATAAATCAGGGATAGTGTTCAATCCGAACGGGAGGGATATAAATCAGGGACAGGGTTCAATCTGAACGGGAGGATATAAATCAGGGATAGTGTTCAATCTGAACGGGCGGGATATAAATCAGGGACAGTGTTCAATCTGAACGGGAGAGATATAAATCAGGGATAGTGTTCAATCTGAACGGGAGGGATATAAATCAGGGAGAGTGTTCACTCTGAACGGAGGGATATAAATCAGGGATAGTGTTCAATCTGAACTGGAGGGATATAAATCAGGGACAGAGTTCAATCTGAACGGGAGGGATATAAATCAGGATAGTGTTCAATCTGAACGGGAGGGATATAAATCAGGATAGTGTTCAATCTGAACGGGAGGGATATAAATCAGGATAGTGTTCAATCTGAACGGGAGGGATATAAATCAGGGACAGTGGTCAATCTGAACGGGAGGGATATAAATCAGGGACAGTGTTCAATCTGAACGGGAGGGATATAAATCAGGGATAGTGTTCAATCTGAACGGGAGGGTTATAAATCAGGGATAGTGTTCAATCTGAACGGGAGGATATAAATCAGGGATAGTGTTCAATCTGAACGGGAGGGACATAAATCAGGGTAGTGTTCAATCTGAACGGGAGGGAGATAAATCAGGGATAATGTTCAATCTGAACGGGAGGGTTATAAATCAGGGACAGTGGTCAATCTGAACGGGAGGGAGATAAATCAGGGACAGGGTTCAATCTGAACGGGAGGGATATAATCAGGATAGTGTTCAATCTGAACGGGAGGGATATAAATCAGGGACAGTGTTCAATCTGAACGGAGGGATATAAATCAGGGATAGTGTTCAATCTGAACGGAGGGATATAAATCAGGGACAGTGTTCACTCTGAACGGGAGGGATATAAATCAGGGATAGTGTTCAATCTGAACTGGAGGGATATAAATCAGGGATAGTGTTCAATCTGAACGGGAGGGATATTAATCAGGGACAGTGTTCAATCTGAACGGAGGGATATAAATCAGGGACAGTGTTCAATCTGAACGGGAGGGATATAAATCAGGATAGTGTTCAATCTGAACTGGAGGGATATAAATCAGGGACAGTGTTCAATCTGAACGGGAGGGATATAAATCAGGGACAGTGTTCTATCTGAACGGGAGGGATATAAATCAGGGATAGTGTTCAATCTGAACGGGAGGGATGTAAATCAGGGATAGTGTTCAATCTGAACGGGAGGGATATAAATCAGGGATAGTGTGGAATCTGAACGGGAGGGACATAAATCAGGGATAGCGTTCACTCTGAACGGGAGGGATATAAATCAGGGATAATGTTCAATCTGAACGGGAGGGATATAAATCAGGGACAGTGTGGAATCTGAACGGGAGGGACATAAATCAGGGATAGGGTTCAATCTGAACGGGAGGGATATAAATCAGGGACAGTGTTCAATCTGAACGGGAGGGATATAAATCAGGGATAGTGTTCAATCTGAACGGGAGGGATATAAATCAGGGACAGTGTTCAATCTGAACGGGACGGATATAAATCAGGGATAGTGTTCAATCTGAACGGGAGGGATATAAATCAGGAACAGTGTTCAATCTGAACGGGAGGGATATAAATCAGGGACAGTGTTCAATCTGAACGGGAGGGATATAAATCAGGGACAGTGTTCAATCTGAACGTGAGGGATATAAATCAGGGACAGTGTTCAATCTGAACGGGAGGGATATAAATCAGGGATAGTGTTCAATCTGAACGGGAGGGATATAAATCAGGAACAGTGTTCAATCTGAACGGGAGGGATATAAATCAGGGACAGTTTTCAATCTGAACGGGAGGGATATAAATCAGGGACAGTGTTCAATCTGAACGGGAGGGATATAAATCAGGGACAGTGTTCAATCTGAACGGGAGGGATATAAATCAGGGATAGTGTTCAATCTGAACGGGAGGAATATAAATCAGGGATAGTGTTCAATCTGAACGGGAGGGATATAAATCAGGGACAGTGTTCAATCTGAACGGGAGGGATATAAATCAGGGATAGTGTTCAATCTGAACGGGAGGAATATAAATCAGGGATAGTGTTCAATCTGAACGGGAGGGATATAAATCAGGGACAGTGTTCAATCTGAACGGGAGGGATATAAATCAGGGATAGTGTAGAATCTGAACGGGAGGGATATAAATCAGGGACAGTGTTCAATCTGAACGGGAGGGATATAAATCAGGAATAGTGTTCAATCTGAACGGGAGGGATATAAATCAGGGACAGTGTTCAATCTGAACGGGAGGGATATAAATCAGGGATAGTGTTCAATCTGAACGGGAGGGATATAAATCAGGGACAGTGTTCAATCTGAACGGGAGGGATATAAATCAGGGATAGTGTTCAATCTGAACGGGAGGTGATATAAATCAGGGATAGTGTTCAATCTGAACGGTAGGGATATAAATCAGGGATAGTGTTCAATCTGAACGGGTGGGATATAAATCAGGGATAGTGTTCAATCTGAACGGGAGGGATATAAATCAGGGACAGTGTTCAATCTGAACGGAGGGATATAAATCAGGGACAGTGTTCAATCTGAACGGGAGGGATATAAATCAGGGATAGTGTTCATTCTGAACGGGAGGGATATAAATCAGGGATAGTGTTCAATCTGAACGGGAGGGATATAAATCAGGAATAGTGTTCAATCTGAACGGGAGGGATATAATCAGGGATAGTGTTCAATCTGAACGGGTGGGATATAAATCAGGATAGTGTTCAATCTGAACGGGAGGGATATAAATCAGGGATAGTGTTCAATATGAACGGGAGGGATATAAATCAGGGATAGTGTTCAATCTGAACGGGAGGGATATAAATCAGGGAAAGTGTTCAATCTGAACGGGAGGGATATAAATCAGGGACAGTGTTCAATCTGAACGGAGGGATATAAATCAGGGACAGTGTTCAATCTGAACGGGAGGGATATAAATCAGGGACAGTGTTCAATCTGAACGGAGGGATATAAATCAGGGACAGTGTTCAATCTGAACGGGAGGGATTTAAATCAGGGATAGTGTTCAATCTGAACGGGAGGGATATAAATCAGGGATAGTGTTCAATCTGAACGGGAGGGATATAAATCAGGGACAGTGTACAATCTGAACGGGAGGGATATAAATCAGGGGTAGTGTTCAATCTGAACGGGAGCGATATAAATCAGGGATAGTGTTCAATCTGAACGGGAGGGATATAAATCAGGGATAGTGTTCAATCTGAACGGGAGGGATATAAATCAGGGATAGTGTTCAATCTGAACGGGAGGGATTTAAATCAGGGACAGTGTTCAATCGAACGGGAGGGATATAAATCAGGGATAGTGTTCAATCTGAACGGGAGGGATATAAATCAGGGACTGTGTTCAATCTGAACGGGAGGGATATAAATCAGGGATAGTGTTCAATCTGAACGGAAGGGATATAAATCAGGGACAGTGTTCAATCTGAACGGGAGGGATATAAATCAGGCAAGTGTTCAATCTGAACGGGAGGGATATAAATCAGGGATAGTGTTCAATCTGAACGGGAGGGATATAAATCAGGGATAGTGTTCAATCTGAACGGGAGAGATATAAATCAGGGACAGTGTTCAATCTGAACTGGAGTGATATAAATCAGGGACAGTGTTCAATCTGAACGGGAGGGATATAAATCATGGACAGTGTTCACTCTGAACTGGAGGCATATAAATCAGGGACAGTGTTCACTCTGAACGGGAGGGATATAAATCAGGGATAGTGTTCAATCTGAACGGGAGGGATAAAAATCAGGGATAGTGTTCATTCTGAACGGGAGTGATATAAATCAGGGATAGTTTTCACTCTGAACGGGAGGGATATAAATCAGGGATAGTGTTCAATCTGAACGGGAGGGATATAAATCAGGGATAGTGTTCAATCTGAACGGGAGGGATATAAATCAGGGACAGTGTTCAATCTGAACGGGAGGGATATAAATCAGGGACAGTGTTCAATCCGAACGGGAGGGATATAAATCAGGGATAGTGTTCAATCTGAACGGTAGGGATATAAATCAGGGATAGTGTTCAATCTGAACGGGAGGGATATAAATCAGGGACAGTGTTCAATCTGAACGGGAGGGATATAAATCAGGGATAGTGTTCAATCTGAACGGGAGGGATATAAATCAGGGACAGTGTTCAATTCTGAACGGGAGGGATATAAATCAGGGATAGTTTTCAATCTGAACTGGAGGGATATAAATCAGGTATAGTGTTCAATCTGAACGGGAGGATATAAATCAGGGATAGTGTTCAATTCGAACGGGAGGGATATAAATCAGGGACAGTGTTCAATTCTGAACGGGAGGGATATAAATCAGGGATAGTGTTCAATCTGAACGGGAGGTATATAAATCAGGGACAGTGTTCAATCTGAACGGAGGGATATAAATCAGGGATAGTGTTCAATCGGAACGGGAGGGATATAAATCAGGGACAGTGTTCAATCTGAACGGGAGGGATATAAATCAGGGATAGTGTTCAATCTGAACGGGAGGATATAAATCAGGATAGTGTTCAATCTGAACGGGAGGGATATAAATCAGGGATAGTGTACAATCTGAACGGGAGGGATATAAATCAGGGATAGTGTTCAATCTGAACGGGAGGGATATAAATCAGGGACAGTGTTCAATCTGAACGGGAGGGATATAAATCAGGGATAGTGTTCAATCTGAACGGGAGGGATATAAATCAGGGATAGTGTTCAATCTGAACGGGAGGGATATAAATCAGGGACAGTGTTCAATCTGAACGGGAGGGATATAAATCAGGGATAGTGTTCAATCTGAACGGGAGGGTTATAAATCAGGGATAGTGTTCAATCTGAACGGGAGGGATATAAATCAGGGATAGTGTGGAATCTGAACGGGAGGGATATAAATCAGGGATAGTGTTCAATCTGAACGGGAGGGATATAAATCAGGGATAATGTTCAATCTGAACGGGAGGGATATAAATCAGGGACAGTGTTCAATCTGAACGGGAGGGACATAAATCAGGGATAGTGTTCAAAATGAACGGGAGGGATATAAATCAGGGACAGTGTTCAATCTGAACGGGAGGGATATAAATCAGGGACAGTGTTCAATCTGAACGGGAGGGATATAAATCAGGGATAGTGTACAATCTGAACGGGAGGGATATAAATCAGGGACAGTGTTCACTCTGAACGGGAGGGATATAAATCAGGGACAGTGTTCAATCTGAACGGGAGGGATATAAATCAGGGATAGTGTTCAATCTGAACGGGAGGGATATAAATCAGGGACAGTGTTCAATCTGAACGTAGAGATATAAATCAGGGATAGTGTTCAATCTGAACGGGAGGGATATAAATCAGGGATAGTGTTCAATCTGAACGGGAGGGATATAAATCAGGGATAGTGTTCAATTCGAACGGGAGGGATATAAATCAGGGACAGTGTTCAATCTGAACGGGAGGGATATAAATCAGGGATAGTGTTCAATCTGAACGGGAGGGATATAAATCAGGGACAGTGTTCAATCTGAACGGGAGGGATATAAATCAGGGACAGTGTTCACTCTGAACGGGAGGGATATAAATCAGGGACAGTGTTCAATCTGAACGGGAGGGATATAAATCAGGGACAGTGTTCACTCTGAACGGGAGGGATATAAATCAGGGACAGTGTTCAATCTGAACGGGAGGGATATAAATCAGGGATAGTGTACTATCTGAACGTAAGGAATATAAATCAGGGATAGTGTTCAATCTGAACGGGAGGGATATAAATCAGGGATAGTGTTCAATCTGAACGGGAGGGATATAAATCAGGGATAGTGTGGAATCTGAACGGGAGGGATATAAATCAGGGATAGGTTCACTCTGAACGGGAGGGATATAAATCAGGGATAATGTTCAATCTGAACGGGAGGGATATAAATCAGGGACAGTGTTCAATCTGAACGGGAGGGACATAAATCAGGGATAGGTTCAATCTGAACGGGAGGGATATAAATCAGGGACAGTGTTCAATCTGAACGGGACGGATATAAATCAGGGATAGTGTTCAATCTGAACGGGAGGGATATAAATCAGGGACAGTGTTCAATCTGAACGGGACGGATATAAATCAGGGATAGTGTTCAATCTGAACGGGAGGGATTTAAATCAGGAACAGTGTTCAATCTGAACGGGAGGGATATAAATCAGGGAGAGTGTTCAATCTGAACGGGAGGGATATAATCAGGGACAGTGTTCAATCTGAACGTGAGGGATATAAATCAGGGAAAGTGTTCAATCTGAACGGGACGGATATAAATCAGGGTAGTGTTCAATCTGAACGGGAGGGATATAAATCAGGATAGTGTTCAATCTGAACGTGAGGGATATAAATCAGGGACAGTGTTCAATCTGAACGGGAGGGATATAAATCAGGGACAGTGTACAATCTGAACGGGAGGGATATAAATCCGGGATAGTGTTCAATCTGAACGGGAGGGATATAAATCAGGGATAGTGTTCACTCGGAACGGGAGGGATATAAATCAGGGACAGTGTTCAATCTGAACGGGAGGATATAAATCAGGGACAGTGTTCACTCTGAACGGGAGGGATATAAATCAGGGATAGTGTTCAATCTGAACGGGTGGGATATAAATCAGGGACAGTGTTCAATCGAACGGGAGGGATATAAATCATGGACAGTGTTCAATCTGAACGGGAGGGATATAAATCAGGGATAGTGTTCAATCTGAACGGGAGGGATATAAATCAGGATAGTGTTCAATCTGAACTGGAGGGATATAAATCATGGACAGTGTTCAATCTGAACTGGAGGGATATAAATCAGGGATAGTGTTCAATCTGAACGGGAGGGATATAAATCAGCGACAGTGTTCAATCTGAACGGAGGGATATAAATCAGGGACAGTGTACAATCTGAACGGGAGGGATATAAATCAGGATAGTGTTCAATCTGAACGTGAGGGATATAAATCAGGGATATGTTCAATCTGAACGGGAGGGATATAAATCAGGGATAGTTTTCACTCTGAACGGGAGGGATATAAATCAGGGATAGTGTTCAATCTGATCGGGAGGGATATAAATCAGGGATTGTGTTCAATCTGAACGGGAGGGATATAAATCAGGTACAGTGTTCAATCTGAACGGGAGGGATATAAATCAGGGATAGTGTTCAATCTGAACGGTAGGGATATAAATCAGGGACAGTGTTCAATCTGAACGGTAGGGATATAAATCAGGGACAGTGTTCAATCTGAACGGGAGGATATAAATCAGGGATAGTGTTCAATCTGAACGGAGGGATATAAATCAGGGACAGTGTTCATTCTGAACGGGAGGGATATAAATCAGGGATAGTGTACAATCTGAACGGGAGGGATATAAATCAGGGATAGTGTTCAATCTGAACGGGAGGGATATAAATCAGGGACAGTGTTCAATCTGAACTGGAGGGATATAAATCAGGGACAGTGTTCAATCTGAACGGGAGGGATATAAATCAGGGACAGTGTTCAATCTGAACTGGAGGGATATAAATCAGGGACAGTGTTCAATCTGAACGGGAGGGATATAAATCAGGGATAGTGTTCAATCTGAACGTAAGGAATATAAATCAGGGATAGTGTTCAATCTGAACGGGAGGGATATAAATCAGGGATAGTGTTCAATCTGAACGGGAGGGATATAAATCAGGGATAGTGTCAATCTGAACGGGAGGGACATAAATCAGGGATAGGGTTCACTCTGAACGGGAGGGATATAAATCAGGGATAATGTTCAATCTGAACGGGAGGGATATAAATCAGGGACAGTGTGGAATCTGAACGGGAGGGATATAAATCAGGGATAGTGTTCAATCTGAACGGGAGGGATATAAATCAGGGACAGTGTTCAATCTGAACGGGAGGGATATAAATCAGGGATAGTGTTCAATCTGAACGGGAGGGATATAAATCAGGGACAGTGTTCAATCTGAACGGGAGGGATATAAATCAGGGACAGTGTTCAATCTGAACGGGAGGGATATAAATCAGGGACAGTGTTCAATCTGAACGGGAGGGATATAAATCAGGGATAGTGTTCAATCTGAACGGGAGGGATATAAATCAGGGACAGTGTTCAATCTGAACGGTAGGGATATAAATCATTGATAGTGTTCAATCTGAACGGGAGGGATATAAATCAGGGATAGTGTTCAATCTGAACGGGAGGGATATAAATCAGGGATAGTGTTCAATTCTGAACGGGAGGGATATAAATCAGGGACAGTGTTCAATCTGAACGGGAGGGATATAAATCAGGGATAGTGTTCAATCTGAACGGGAGGGATATAAATCAGGGACAGTGTTCAATCTGAACGGGAGGGATATAAATCAGGGACAGTGTTCACTCTGAACTGGAGGGATATAAATCAGGGACAGTGTTCAATCTGAACGGGAGGGATATAAATCAGGGACAGTGTTCACTCTGAACTGGAGGGATATAAATCAGGGACAGTGTTCAATCTGAACGGGAGGGATATAAATCAGGGATAGTGTACAATCTGAACGTAGGAATATAAATCAGGGATAGTGTTCAATCTGAACGGGAGGGATATAAATCAGGGATAGTGTTCAATCTGAACGGGAGGGATATAAATCAGGGATAGTGTGGAATCTGAACGGGAGGGACATAAATCAGGGATAGGGTTCACTCTGAACGGGAGGGATATAAATCAGGGATAATGTTCAATCTGAACGGGAGGGATATAAATCAGGGACAGTGTGGAATCTGAACGGGAGGGATATAAATCAGGGATAGTGTTCAATCTGAACGGGAGGGATATAAATCAGGGACAGTGTTCAATCTGAACGGGACGGATATAAATCAGGGATAGTGTTCAATCTGAACGGGAGGGATATAAATCAGGGACAGTGTTCAATCTGAACGGGACGGATATAAATCAGGGATAGTGTTCAATCTGAACGGGAGGGATATAAATCAGGAACAGTGTTCAATCTGAACGGGAGGGATATAAATCAGGGACAGTGTTCAATCTGAACGGGAGGGATATAAATCAGGGACAGTGTTCAATCTGAACGTGAGGGATATAAATCAGGGACAGTGTTCAATCTGAACGGGACGGATATAAATCAGGGATAGTGTTCAATCTGAACGGGAGGGATATAAATCAGGAACAGTGTTCAATCTGAACGGGAGGGATATAAATCAGGGACAGTGTTCAATCTGAACGGGAGGGATATAAATCAGGGACAGTGTACAATCTGAACGTGAGGGATATAAATCAGGGATAGTGTTCAATCTGAACGGGAGGGATATAAATCAGGGACAGTGTTCAATCTGAACGGGAGGGATATAAATCAGGGACAGTGTTCAATCTGAACGGGAGGGATATAAATCAGGGACAGTGTTCACTCTGAACGGGAGGGATATAAATCAGGGATAGTGTACAATCTGAACGGGTGGGATATAAATCAGGGACAGTGTTCAATCGAACGGGAGGGATATAAATCAGGGACAGTGTTCAATCTGAACGGGAGGGATATAAATCAGGGATAGTGTTCAATCTGAACGGGAGGGATATAAATCAGGGACAGTGTTCAATCTGAACGGGAGGGAAATAAATCAGGGACAGTGTTCAATCTGAACTGGAGGGATATAAATCAGGGACAGTGTTCATTCTGAACTGGAGGGATATAAATCAGGGACAGTGTTCACTCTGAACTGGAGGGATATAAATCAGGGACAGTGTTCTATCTGAACGGGAGGGATATAAATCAGGGACAGTGTACAATCTGAACGGGAGGGATATAAATCAGGGATAGTGTTCAAACTGAACGGGAGGGATATAAATCAGGGATAGTGTTAAATCTGAACGGGAGGGATATAAATCAGGATAGTGTTCAATCTGAACGGGAGGGATATAAATCAGGGATAGTGTTCAATCTGAACGGGAGGGATATAAATCAGGGACAGTGTTCAATCTGAACGGGAGGATATAAATCAGGATAGTGTTCAATCTGAACGGGAGGGATATAAATCAGGGATAGTGTTCAATCTGAACGGTAGGGATATAAATCAGGGACAGTGTTCAATCTGAACGGGAGGGATATAAATCATGGACAGTGTTCAATCTGAACGGGAGTGATATAAATCAGGGATAGTGTTCAATCTGAACGGGAGGGATATAAATCAGGGATATTGTTCAATCTGAACGGGAGGGATATAAATCAGGGATAGTGTTCAATCTGAACGGAGGGATATAAATCAGGGATAGTGTTCAATCTGAACGGGAGGGATATAAATCAGGGAAAGTGTTCAATCTGAACGGGAGGGATATAAATCAGGGACAGTGTTCAATCTGAACTGGAGGGATATAAATCAGGGACAGTGTTCAATCTGAACGGGAGGGATATAAATCAGGGACAGTGTTCATTCTGAACTGGAGGGATATAAATCAGGGATAGTGTTCAAACTGAACGGAGGGATATAAATCAGGGACAGTGTTCAATCTGAACGGAGGGATATAAATCAGGGATAGTGTTCAATCTGAACGGGAGGAATATAAATCAGGGACAGTGTTCAATCTGAACGGGAGGGATATAAATCAGGGCTAGTGTTCAATCTGAACGGGAGGATATAAATCAGGGATAGTGTTCAATCTGAACGGGAGGGATATAAATCAGGGATAGTGTTCAATCTGAACGGGAGGGATATAAATCAGGGACAGTGTTCAATCTGAACGGGAGGGATATAAATCAGGGATAGTGTTCAATCTGAACGGGAGGGATATAAATCAGGGATAGTGTTCAATCTGAACGGGAGGGATATAAATCAGGGACAGTGTTCAATCTGAACGGGAGGGATATAAATCAGGGATAGTGTTCAATCTGAACGGGAGGGATATAAATCAGGGACAGTGTTCAATCTGAACGGGAGGGATATAAATCAGGGATAGTGTTCAATCTGAACGGGAGGGATATAAATCAGGAACAGTGTTCAATCTGAACGGGAGGGATATAAATCAGGGACAGTGTTCAATCTGAACGGGAGGGATATAAATCAGGGACAGTGTTCAATCTGAACGGGAGGGATATAAATCAGGGACAGTGTTCAATCTGAACGGGAGGGATATAAATCAGGGATAGTGTTCAATCTGAACAGGAGGGATATAAATCAGGGACAGTGTTCAATCGGAACGGGAGGGATATAAATCAGGGACAGTGTTCAATCTGAACGGAGGGATATAAATCAGGGACAGTGTACAATCTGAACGGGAGGGATATAAATCAGGGATAGTGTTCAATCTGAACGGGAGGGTTATAAATCAGGGACAGTGTTCAATCTGAACGGGAGGGATATAAATCAGGGACAGTGTTCAATCTGGACGGGAGGGATATAAATCAGGGACAGTGTTCAATCTGAACGGGAGGGATATAAATCAGGGATAGTGTTCAATCTGAACGGAGGGATATAAATCAGGGACAGTGTTCAATCTGAACGGGAGGGATATAAATCAGGGACAGTGTTCAATCTGAACGGGAGGGATATAAATCAGGGATAGTGTTCAATCTGAACGGGAGGGATATAAATCAGGGACAGTGTTCAATCTGAACTGGAGGGATATAAATCAGGGACAGTGTTCAATCTGAACGGGAGGGATATAAATCAGGGACAGTGTTCAATCTGAACTGGAGGGATATAAATCAGGGACAGTGTTCAATCTGAACGGGAGGGATATAAATCAGGGACAGTGTTCAATCTGAACGGGAGGGATATAAATCAGGGATAGTGTACAATCTGAACGGGAGGGATATAAATCAGGGATAGTGTTCAATCTGAACGGGAGGGATATAAATCAGGGATAGTGTTCAATCTGAACGGGAGGGATATAAATCAGGTATAGTGTTCAATCTGAACGGGAGGGATATAAATCAGGGATAGTGTTCAATCTGAACGGGAGGGATATAAATCAGGGACAGTGTTCAATCTGAACGGGAGGGATATAAATCAGGACAGTGTTCAATCTGAACGGGAGGGATATAAATCAGGGACAGTGTTCAATCTGAACGGGAGGGATATAAATCAGGGACAGTGTTCAATCTGAACGGGAGGGATATAAATCAGGGTAGTGTTCAATCTGAACGGGAGGGATATAAATCAGGGATAGTGTTCAATCTGAACGGGAGGGATATAAATCAGGGATAGTGTTCAATCTGAACGGAGGGATATAAATCAGGGACAGTGTTCAATCTGAACGGGAGGGATATAAATCAGGGATAGTGTTCAATCTGAACGGGAGGGATATAAATCAGGGACAGTGTTCAATCTGAACGGGAGGGATATAAATCAGGGATAGTGTTCAATCTGAACTGGAGGGATATAAATCAGGGACAGTGTTCAATCTGAACGGGAGGGATATAAATCAGGGATAGTGTTCAATCTGAACGGGAGGGATATAAATCAGGGATAGTGTTCAATCTGAACGGGAGGGATATAAATCAGGGATAGTGTTCAATCTGAACGGGAGGGATATAAATCAGGGACAGTGTTCAATCTGAACGGGAGGGATATAAATCAGGGATAGTGTTCAATCTGAACGGGAGGAATATAAATCAGGGATAGTGTTCAATCTGAACGGGAGGGATATAAATCAGGGATAGTGTTCAATCTGAACGGGAGGGATATAAATCAGGGACAGTGTTCAATCTGAACGGGAGGGATATAAATCAGGGATAGTGTTCAATCTGAACGGGAGGGATATAAATCAGGACAGTGTTCAATCTGAACGGGAGGGATATAAATCAGGGACAGTGTTCAATCTGAACGGGAGGGATATAAATCAGGGACAGTGTTCAATCTGAACGGGAGGGATATAAATCAGGGACAGTGTTCAATCTGAACGGGAGGGATATAAATCAGGGATAGTGTTCAATCTGAACGGGAGGGATATAAATCAGGAACAGTGTTCAATCTGAACGGGAGGGATATAAATCAGGGACAGTGTTCAATCTGAACGGGAGGGATATAAATCAGGGACAGTGTTCAATCTGAACGGGAGGGATATAAATCAGGGATAGTGTTCAATCTGAACGGGAGGGATATAAATCAGGGACAGTGTTCAATCTGAACGGGAGGGATATAAATCAGGGACAGTGTTCAATCTGAACGGGAGGGATATAAATCAGGGACAGTGTTCAATCTGAACGGAGGGATATAAATCAGGGATAGTGTTCAATCTGAACGGGAGGGATATAAATCAGGGACAGTGTTCAATTCGAACGGGAGGGATATAAATCAGGGACAGTGTTCAATCTGAACGGGAGGGATATAAATCAGGGATAGTGTTCAATCTGAACGGGAGGGATATAAATCAGGGACAGTGTTCAATCTGAACTGGAGGGATATAAATCAGGGACAGTGTTCAATCTGAACGGGAGGGATATAAATCAGGGACAGTGTTCAATCTGAACGGGAGGGATATAAATCAGGGACAGTGTTCAATCTGAACTGGAGGGATATAAATCAGGACAGTGTTCAATCTGAACGGGAGGGATATAAATCAGGGATAGTGTTCAATCTGAACGGGAGGGATATAAATCAGGGATAGTGTTCAATCTGAACGGGAGGGATATAAATCAGGGATAGTGTTCAATCTGAACGGGAGGGATATAAATCAGGGATAGTTTTCAATCTGAACGGAGGGATATAAATCAGGGATAGTGTTCAATCTGAACGGGAGGGATATAAATCAGGGACAGTGTTCAATCTGAACGGGAGAAATATAAATCAGGGACAGTGTTCAATCTGAACGGGAGGGATATAAATCAGGGACAGTGTTCAATCTGAACGGGAGGGATATAAATCAGGGACAGTGTTCAATCTGAACGGGAGGGATATAAATCAGGGATAGTGTTCAATCTGAACGGGAGGGATATAAATCAGGGATAGTGTTCAATCTGAACGGGAGGGATATAAATCAGGGATTGTGTTCAATCTGAACGGAAGGATATAAATCAGGGACAGTGTTCAATCTGAACGGGAGGGATATAAATCAGGGATAGTGTTCAATCTGAACGGGAGGGATATAAATCAGGGACAGTGTTCAATCTGAACGGGAGGGATATAAATCAGGGATAGTGTTCAATCTGAACGGGAGGGATATAAATCAGGGACAGTGTTCAATCTGAACGGGAGGGATATAAATCAGGGATAGTGTTCAATCTGAACGGGAGGGATATAAATCAGGGATAGTGTTCAATCTGAACGGGAGGGATATAAATCAGGGATAGTGTTCAATCTGAACGGGAGGGATATAAATCAGGGACAGTGTTCAATCTGAACGGGAGGGATATAAATCAGGGATAGTGTTCAATCTGAACGGGAGGGAATATAAATCAGGGATAGTGTTCAATCTGAACGGGAGGGATATAAATCAGGGATAGTGTTCAATCTGAACGGGAGGGATATAAATCAGGGATAGTGTTCAATCTGAACGGGAGGGATATAAATCAGGGATAGTGTTCAATCTGAACGGGAGGATATAAATCAGGGATAATGTTCAATCTGAACGGGAGGGATATAAATCAGGGACAGTGTCAATCTGAACGGGAGGGATATAAATCAGGGATAGTGTTCAATCTGAACGGGAGGGATATAAATCAGGGATAGTGTTCAATCTGAACGGGAGGGATATAAATCAGGGATAGTGTTCAATCTGAACGGGAGGGATATAAATCAGGGACAGTGTTCAATCTGAACGGGAGGGATATAAATCAGGGATAGTGTTCAATCTGAACGGGAGGGATATAAATCAGGGATAGTGTTCAATCTGAACGGGAGGGATATAAATCAGGGATAGTGTTCAATCTGAACGGGAGGGATATAAATCAGGGACAGTGTTCAATCTGAACGGGAGGGATATAAATCAGGGATAGTGTTCAATCTGAACGGGAGGGATATAAATCAGGGATAGTGTTCAATCTGAACGGGAGGGATATAAATCAGGGACAGTGTTCAATCTGAACGGGAGGGATATAAATCAGGGACAGTGTTCAATCTGAACGGGAGGGATATAAATCAGGGACAGTGTTCAATCTGAACGGGAGGGATATAAATCAGGGATAGTGTTCAATCTGAACGGGAGGAATATAAATCAGGGACAGTGTTCAATCTGAACGGGAGGGATATAAATCAGGGATAGTGTTCAATCTGAACGGGAGGGATATAAATCAGGGACAGTGTTCAATCTGAACGGGAGGGATATAAATCAGGGACAGTGTTCAATCTGAACGGGAGGGATATAAATCAGGGATAGTGTTCAATCTGAACGGGAGGGATATAAATCAGGGATAGTGTTCAATCTGAACGGGAGGGATATAAATCAGGGACAGTGTTCAATCTGAACGGGAGGGATATAAATCAGGGACAGTGTTCAATCTGAACGGGAGGGATATAAATCAGGGATAGTGTTCAATCTGAACGGAGGGATATAAATCAGGGACAGTGTTCAATCTGAACGGGAGGGATATAAATCAGGGATAGTGTTCAATCTGAACGGGAGGGATATAAATCAGGGATAGTGTTCAATCTGAACGGGAGGGATATAAATCAGGGATAGTGTTCAATCTGAACGGGAGGGATATAAATCAGGGATAGTGTTCAATCTGAACGGGAGGGATATAAATCAGGGATAGTGTTCAATCTGAACGGGAGGGATATAAATCAGGGATAGTGTTCAATCTGAACGGGAGGGATATAAATCAGGGACAGTGTTCAATCTGAACGGGAGGGATATAAATCAGGGATAGTGTTCAATCTGAACGGGAGGGATATAAATCAGGGACAGTGTTCAATCTGAACGGGAGGGATATAAATCAGGGATAGTGTTCAATCTGAACGGGAGGGATATAAATCAGGGATAGTGTTCAATCTGAACGGGAGGGATATAAATCAGGATAGTGTTCAATCTGAACGGGAGGGATATAAATCAGGGACAGTGTTCACTCTGAACGGGAGGGATATAAATCAGGGACAGTGTTCAATCTGAACGGGAGGGATATAAATCAGGGACAGTGTTCAATCTGAACGGGAGGGATATAAATCAGGGACAGTGTTCAATCTGAACGGGAGGGATATAAATCAGGGACAGTGTTCAATCTGAACGGGAGGGATATAAATCAGGGACAGTGTTCAATCTGAACGGGAGGGATATAAATCAGGGACAGTGTTCAATCTGAACGGGAGGGATATAAATCAGGGACAGTGTTCAATCTGAACGGGAGGGATATAAATCAGGGATAGTGTTCAATCTGAACGGGAGGGATATAAATCAGGAATAGTGTTCAATCTGAACGGGAGGGATATAAATCAGGGATAGTGTTCAATCTGAACGGGAGGGATATAAATCAGGGATAGTGTTCAAATGAACGGGAGGGATATAAATCAGGGATAGTGTTCAATCTGAACGGGAGGGATATAAATCAGGGACAGTGTTCAATCTGAACGGGAGGGATATAAATCAGGGATAGTGTTCAATCTGAACGGGAGGGATATAAATCAGGGATAGTGTTCAATCTGAACGGGAGGGATATAAATCAGGGATAGTGTTCAATCTGAACGGGAGGGATATAAATCAGGGATAGTGTTCAATCTGAACGGGAGGGATATAAATCAGGGACAGTGTTCAATCTGAACGGGAGGGATATAAATCAGGGACAGTGTTCAATCTGAACGGGAGGGATATAAATCAGGGATAGTGTTCAATCTGAACGGGAGGGATATAAATCAGGGATAGTGTTCAATCTGAACGGGAGGGATATAAATCAGGGACAGTGTTCAATCTGAACGGGAGGGATATAAATCAGGGATAGTGTTCAATCTGAACGGGAGGGATATAAATCAGGGATAGTGTTCAATCTGAACGGGAGGGATATAAATCAGGGATAGTGTTCAATCTGAACGGAGGGATATAAATCAGGGACAGTGTTCAATCTGAACGGGAGGGATATAAATCAGGGATAGTGTTCAATCTGAACTGGAGGGATATAAATCAGGGATAGTGTTCAATCTGAACGGGAGGGATATAAATCAGGGATAGTGTTCAATCTGAACGGGAGGGATATAAATCAGGGACAGTGTTCAATCTGAACGGGAGGGATATAAATCAGGAATAGTGTTCAATCTGAACGGGAGGGATATAAATCAGGGATAGTGTTCAATCTGAACGGGAGGGATATAAATCAGGACAGTGTTCAATCTGAACGGGAGGGATATAAATCAGGGATAGTGTTCAATCTGAACGGGAGGGATATAAATCAGGGATAGTGTTCAATCTGAACGGGAGGGATATAAATCAGGGATAGTGTTCAATCTGAACGGGAGGGATATAAATCAGGGATAGTGTTCAATCTGAACGGGAGGGATATAAATCAGGGACAGTGTTCAATCTGAACGGGAGGGATATAAATCAGGGATAGTGTTCAATCTGAACGGGAGGGATATAAATCAGGGACAGTGTTCAATCTGAACGGGAGGGATATAAATCAGGGATAGTGTTCAATCTGAACGGGAGGAATATAAATCAGGACAGTGTTTAATCTGAACGGGAGGGATATAAATCAGGGACAGTGTTCAATCTGAACGGGAGGGATATAAATCAGGGATAGTGTTCAATCTGAACGGGAGGGATATAAATCAGGGATAGTGTTCAATCTGAACGGGAGGGATATAAATCAGGGACAGTGTTCAATCTGAACGGGAGGGATATAAATCAGGGATAGTGTTCAATCTGAACGGGAGGGATATAAATCAGGGACAGTGTTCAATCTGAACGGGAGGGATATAAATCAGGGACAGTGTTCAATCTGAACGGGAGGGATATAAATCAGGGACAGTGTTCAATCTGAACGGGAGGGATATAAATCAGGGATAGTGTTCAATCTGAACGGGAGGGATATAAATCAGGGATAGTGTTCAATCTGAACGGGAGGGATATAAATCAGGGACAGTGTTCAATCTGAACGGGAGGGATATAAATCAGGGATAGTGTTTAATCTGAACGGGAGGGATATAAATCAGGGACAGTGTTCAATCTGAACGGGAGGGATATAAATCAGGGATAGTGTTCAATCTGAACGGGAGGGATATAAATCAGGGACAGTGTTCAATCTGAACGGGAGGGATATAAATCAGGGATAGTGTTCAATCTGAACGGGAGGGATATAAATCAGGGACAGTGTTCAATCTGAACGGGAGGGATATAAATCAGGGATAGTGTTCAATCTGAACGGGAGGGATATAAATCAGGGATAGTGTTCAATCTGAACGGGAGGGATATAAATCAGGGACAGTGTTCAATCTGAACGGGAGGGATATAAATCAGGGACAGTGTTCAATCTGAACGGGAGGGATATAAATCAGGGATAGTGTTCAATCTGAACGGGAGGGATATAAATCAGGGACAGTGTTCAATCTGAACGGGAGGGATATAAATCAGGGATAGTGTTCAATCTGAACGGGAGGGATATAAATCAGGGACAGTGTTCAATCTGAACGGGAGGGATATAAATCAGGGATAGTGTTCAATCTGAACTGGAGGGATATAAATCAGGGATAGTGTTCAATCTGAACGGGAGGGATATAAATCAGGGATAGTGTTCAATCTGAACGGGAGGGATATAAATCAGGGATAGTGTTCAATCTGAACGGGAGGGATATAAATCAGGACAGTGTTCAATCTGAACGGGAGGGATATAAATCAGGGATAGTGTTCAATCTGAACGGGAGGGATATAAATCAGGGATAGTGTTCAATCTGAACGGGAGGGATATAAATCAGGGACAGTGTTCAATCTGAACGGGAGGGATATAAATCAGGGATAGTGTTCAATCTGAACGGGAGGGATATAAATCAGGATAGTGTTCAATCTGAACGGGAGGGATATAAATCAGGGATAGTGTTCAATCTGAACGGGAGGGATATAAATCAGGGATAGTGTTCAATCTGAACGGGAGGGATATAAATCAGGGATAGTGTTCAATCTGAACGGGAGGGATATAAATCAGGGATAGTGTTCAATCTGAACGGGAGGGATATAAATCAGGGATAGTGTTCAATCTGAACGGGAGGGATATAAATCAGGGACAGTGTTCAATCTGAACGGGAGGGATATAAATCAGGGATAGTGTTCAATCTGAACGGGAGGGATATAAATCAGGGATAGTGTTCAATCTGAACGGGAGGGATATAAATCAGGGACAGTGTTCAATCTGAACGGGAGGGATATAAATCAGGGACAGTGTTCAATCTGAACGGGAGGGATATAAATCAGGGACAGTGTTCAATCTGAACGGGAGGGATATAAATCAGGGATAGTGTTCAATCTGAACGGGACGGATATAAATCAGGGATAGTGTTCAATCTGAACGGGAGGGATATAAATCAGGGACAGTGTTCAATCTGAACGGGAGGGATATAAATCAGGGACAGTGTTCAATCTGAACGGGAGGGATATAAATCAGGGACAGTGTTCAATCTGAACGGGAGGGATATAAATCAGGGACAGTGTTCAATCTGAACGGGAGGGATATAAATCAGGGACAGTGTTCAATCTGAACGGGAGGGATATAAATCAGGGATAGTGTTCAATCTGAACGGGAGGGATATAAATCAGGGATAGTGTTCAATCTGAACGGGAGGGATATAAATCAGGGATAGTGTTCAATCTGAACGGGAGGGATATAAATCAGGGATAGTGTTCAATCTGAACGGGAGGGATATAAATCAGGGATAGTGTTCAATCTGAACGGGAGGGATATAAATCAGGGATAGTGTTCAATCTGAACGGGAGGGATATAAATCAGGGATAGTGTTCAATCTGAACGGGAGGGATATAAATCAGGGACAGTGTTCAATCTGAACGGGAGGGATATAAATCAGGGACAGTGTTCAATCTGAACGGGAGGGATATAAATCAGGGACAGTGTTCAATCTGAACGGGAGGGATATAAATCAGGGACAGTGTTCAATCTGAACGGGAGGGATATAAATCAGGGATAGTGTTCAATCTGAACGGGAGGGATATAAATCAGGGATAGTGTTCAATCTGAACGGGAGGGATATAAATCAGGGATAGTGTTCAATCTGAACGGGAGGGATATAAATCAGGGATAGTGTTCAATCTGAACGGGAGGGATATAAATCAGGGATAGTGTTCAATCTGAACGGGAGGGATATAAATCAGGGACAGTGTTCAATCTGAACGGGAGGGATATAAATCAGGGACAGTGTTCAATCTGAACGGGAGGGATATAAATCAGGGATAGTGTTCAATCTGAACGGGAGGGATATAAATCAGGGATAGTGTTCAATCTGAACGGGAGGGATATAAATCAGGGACAGTGTTCAATCTGAACGGGAGGGATATAAATCAGGGATAGTGTTCAATCTGAACGGGAGGGATATAAATCAGGGACAGTGTTCAATCTGAACGGGAGGGATATAAATCAGGGATAGTGTTCAATCTGAACGGGAGGGATATAAATCAGGGATAGTGTTCAATCTGAACGGGAGGGATATAAATCAGGGATAGTGTTCAATCTGAACGGGAGGGATATAAATCAGGGACAGTGTTCAATCTGAACGGGAGGGATATAAATCAGGGATAGTGTTCAATCTGAACGGGAGGGATATAAATCAGGGACAGTGTTCAATCTGAACGGGAGGGATATAAATCAGGGATAGTGTTCAATCTGAACGGGAGGGATATAAATCAGGGACAGTGTTCAATCTGAACGGGAGGGATATAAATCAGGGATAGTGTTCAATCTGAACGGGAGGGATATAAATCAGGGACAGTGTTCAATCTGAACGGGAGGGATATAAATCAGGGATAGTGTTCAATCTGAACGGGAGGGATATAAATCAGGGATAGTGTTCAATCTGAACGGGAGGGATATAAATCAGGGACAGTGTTCAATCTGAACGGGAGGGATATAAATCAGGGATAGTGTTCAATCTGAACGGGAGGGATATAAATCAGGGATAGTGTTCAATCTGAACGGGAGGGATATAAATCAGGGACAGTGTTCAATCTGAACGGGAGGGATATAAATCAGGGATAGTGTTCAATCTGAACGGGAGGGATATAAATCAGGGATAGTGTTCAATCTGAACGGGAGGGATATAAATCAGGGATAGTGTTCAATCTGAACGGGAGGGATATAAATCAGGGATAGTGTTCAATCTGAACGGGAGGGATATAAATCAGGGATAGTGTTCAATCTGAACGGGAGGGATATAAATCAGGGACAGTGTTCAATCTGAACGGGAGGGATATAAATCAGGGATAGTGTTCAATCTGAACGGGAGGGATATAAATCAGGGACAGTGTTCAATCTGAACGGGAGGGATATAAATCAGGGACAGTGTTCAATCTGAACGGGAGGGATATAAATCAGGGATAGTGTTCAATCTGAACGGGAGGGATATAAATCAGGGACAGTGTTCAATCTGAACGGGAGGGATATAAATCAGGGACAGTGTTCAATCTGAACGGGAGGGATATAAATCAGGGATAGTGTTCAATCTGAACGGGAGGGATATAAATCAGGGATAGTGTTCAATCTGAACGGGAGGGATATAAATCAGGGATAGTGTTCAATCTGAACGGGAGGGATATAAATCAGGGACAGTGTTCAATCTGAACGGGAGGGATATAAATCAGGGACAGTGTTCAATCTGAACGGGAGGGATATAAATCAGGGATAGTGTTGAATCTGAACGGGAGGGATATAAATCAGGGACAGTGTTCAATCTGAACGGGAGGGATATAAATCAGGGACAGTGTTCAATCTGAACGGGAGGGATATAAATCAGGGATAGTGTTCAATCTGAACGGGAGGGATATAAATCAGGGACAGTGTTCAATCTGAACGGGAGGGATATAAATCAGGGACAGTGTTCAATCTGAACGGGAGGGATATAAATCAGGGATAGTGTTCAATCTGAACGGGAGGGATATAAATCAGGGATAATGTTCAATCTGAACGGGAGGGATATAAATCAGGGATAGTGTTCAATCTGAACGGGAGGGATATAAATCAGGGATAGTGTTCAATCTGAACGGGAGGGATATAAATCAGGGATAGTGTTCAATCTGAACGGGAGGGATATAAATCAGGGATAGTGTTCAATCTGAACGGGAGGGATATAAATCAGGGACAGTGTTCAATCTGAACGGGAGGGATATAAATCAGGGATAGTGTTCAATCTGAACGGGAGGGATATAAATCAGGGACAGTGTTCAATCTGAACGGGAGGGATATAAATCAGGGATAGTGTTCAATCTGAACGGGAGGGATATAAATCAGGGACAGTGTTCAATCTGAACGGGAGGGATATAAATCAGGGATAGTGTTCAATCTGAACGGGAGGGATATAAATCAGGGACAGTGTTCAATCTGAACGGGAGGGATATAAATCAGGGACAGTGTTCAATCTGAACGGGAGGGATATAAATCAGGGATAGTGTTCAATCTGAACGGGAGGGATATAAATCAGGGACAGTGTTCAATCTGAACGGGAGGGATATAAATCAGGGATAGTGTTCAATCTGAACGGGAGGGATATAAATCAGGGATAGTGTTCAATCTGAACGGGAGGGATATAAATCAGGGACAGTGTTCAATCTGAACGGGAGGGATATAAATCAGGGACAGTGTTCAATCTGAACGGGAGGGATATAAATCAGGGATAGTGTTCAATCTGAACGGGAGGGATATAAATCAGGGACAGTGTTCAATCTGAACGGGAGGGATATAAATCAGGGACAGTGTTCAATCTGAACGGGAGGGATATAAATCAGGGACAGTGTTCAATCTGAACGGGAGGGATATAAATCAGGGACAGTGTTCAATCTGAACGGGAGGGATATAAATCAGGGACAGTGTTCAATCTGAACGGGAGGGATATAAATCAGGGACAGTGTTCAATCTGAACGGGAGGGATATAAATCAGGGATAGTGTTCAATCTGAACGGGAGGGATATAAATCAGGGACAGTGTTCAATCTGAACGGGAGGGATATAAATCAGGGACAGTGTTCAATCTGAACGGGAGGGATATAAATCAGGGACAGTGTTCAATCTGAACGGGAGGGATATAAATCAGGGACAGTGTTCAATCTGAACGGGAGGGATATAAATCAGGGACAGTGTTCAATCTGAACGGGAGGGATATAAATCAGGGACAGTGTTCAATCTGAACGGGAGGGATATAAATCAGGGACAGTGTTCAATCTGAACGGGAGGGATATAAATCAGGGACAGTGTTCAATCTGAACGGGAGGGATATAAATCAGGGATAGTGTTCAATCTGAACGGGAGGGATATAAATCAGGGATAGTGTTCAATCTGAACGGGAGGGATATAAATCAGGGACAGTGTTCAATCTGAACGGGAGGGATATAAATCAGGGACAGTGTTCAATCTGAACGGGAGGGATATAAATCAGGGATAGTGTTCAATCTGAACGGGAGGGATATAAATCAGGGACAGTGTTCAATCTGAACGGGAGGGATATAAATCAGGGACAGTGTTCAATCTGAACGGGAGGGATATAAATCCGGGATAGTGTTCAATCTGAACGGGAGGGATATAAATCAGGGACAGTGTTCAATCTGAACGGGAGTGATATAAATCAGGGATAGTGTTCAATCTGAACGGGAGGGATATAAATCAGGGACAGTGTACAATCTGAACGGGAGGGATATAAATCAGGGACAGTGTTCAATCTGAACGGGAGGGATATAAATCAGGGACAGTGTTCAATCTGAACGGGAGGGATATAAATCAGGGACAGTGTTCAATCTGAACGGAGGGATATAAATCAGGGACAGTGTTCAATCTGAACGGGAGGGATATAAATCAGGGACAGTGTTCAATCTGAACGGGAGGGATATAAATCAGGGATAGTGTTCAATCTGAACGGGAGGGATATAAATCAGGGACAGTGTTCAATCTGAACGGGAGGGATATAAATCAGGGATAGTGTTCAATCTGAACGGGAGGGATATAAATCAGGGATAGTGTTCAATCTGAACGGGAGGGATATAAATCAGGGATAGTGTTCAATCTGAACGGGAGGGATATAAATCAGGGACAGTGTTCAATCTGAACGGGAGGGATATAAATCAGGGACAGTGTTCAATCTGAACGGGAGGGATATAAATCAGGGATAGTGTTCAATCTGAACGGGAGGGATATAAATCAGGGACAGTGTTCAATCTGAACGGGAGGGATATAAATCAGGGACAGTGTTCAATCTGAACGGTAGGGATATAAATCAGGGACAGTGTTCAATCTGAACGGGAGGGATATAAATCAGGGATAGTGTTCAATCTGAACGGGAGGGATATAAATCAGGGATAGTGTTCAATCTGAACGGGAGGGATATAAATCAGGGACAGTGTTCAATCTGAACGGGAGGGATATAAATCAGGGATAGTGTTCAATCTGAACGGGAGGGATATAAATCAGGGACAGTGTTCAATCTGAACGGGAGGGATATAAATCAGGGACAGTGTTCAATCTGAACGGGAGGGATATAAATCAGGGACAGTGTTCAATCTGAACGGGAGGGATATAAATCAGGGACAGTGTTCAATCTGAACGGGAGGGATATAAATCAGGGACAGTGTTCAATCTGAACGGGAGGGATATAAATCAGGGACAGTGTTCAATCTGAACGGGAGGGATATAAATCAGGGATAGTGTTCAATCTGAACGGGAGGGATATAAATCAGGGATAGTGTTCAATCTGAACGGGAGGGATATAAATCAGGGACAGTGTTCAATCTGAACGGGAGGGATATAAATCAGGGACAGTGTTCAATCTGAACGGGAGGGATATAAATCAGGGACAGTGTTCAATCTGAACGGGAGGGATATAAATCAGGGATAGTGTTCAATCTGAACGGGAGGGATATAAATCAGGGACAGTGTTCAATCTGAACGGGAGGGATATAAATCAGGGACAGTGTTCAATCTGAACGGGAGGGATATAAATCAGGGACAGTGTTCAATCTGAACGGGAGGGATATAAATCAGGGACAGTGTTCAATCTGAACGGGAGGGATATAAATCAGGGATAGTGTTCAATCTGAACGGGAGGGATATAAATCAGGGATAGTGTTCAATCTGAACGGGAGGGATATAAATCAGGGATAGTGTTCAATCTGAACGGGAGGGATATAAATCAGGGACAGTGTTCAATCTGAACGGGAGGGATATAAATCAGGGATAGTGTTCAATCTGAACGGGAGGGATATAAATCAGGGATAGTGTTCAATCTGAACGGGAGGGATATAAATCAGGGATAGTGTTCAATCTGAACGGGAGGGATATAAATCAGGGACAGTGTTCAATCTGAACGGGAGGGATATAAATCAGGGATAGTGTTCAATCTGAACGGGAGGGATATAAATCAGGGATAGTGTTCAATCTGAACGGGAGGGATATAAATCAGGGACAGTGTTCAATCTGAACGGGAGGGATATAAATCAGGGATAGTGTTCAATCTGAACGGGAGTGATATAAATCAGGGATAGTGTTCAATCTGAACGGGAGGGATATAAATCAGGGACAGTGTTCAATCTGAACGGGAGGGATATAAATCAGGGACAGTGTTCAATCTGAACGGGAGGGATATAAATCAGGGACAGTGTTCAATCTGAACGGGAGGGATATAAATCAGGGACAGTGTTCAATCTGAACGGGAGGGATATAAATCAGGGATAGTGTTCAATCTGAACGGGAGGGATATAAATCAGGGACAGTGTTCAATCTGAACGGGAGGGATATAAATCAGGGATAGTGTTCAATCTGAACGGGAGGGATATAAATCAGGGATAGTGTTCAATCTGAACGGGAGGGATATAAATCAGGGATAGTGTTCAATCTGAACGGGAGGGATATAAATCAGGGACAGTGTTCAATCTGAACGGGAGGGATATAAATCAGGGATAGTGTTCAATCTGAACGGGAGGGATATAAATCAGGGATAGTGTTCAATTCGAACGGGAGGGATATAAATCAGGGACAGTGTTCAATCTGAACGGGAGGGATATAAATCAGGGACAGTGTTCAATCTGAACGGGAGGGATATAAATCAGGGATAGTGTTCAATCTGAACGGGAGGGATATAAATCAGGGACAGTGTTCAATCTGAACGGGAGGGATATAAATCAGGGACAGTGTTCAATCTGAACGGGAGGGATATAAATCAGGGATAGTGTTCAATCTGAACGGGAGGGATATAAATCAGGGACAGTGTTCAATCTGAACGGGAGGGATATAAATCAGGGACAGTGTTCAATCTGAACGGGAGGGATATAAATCAGGGACAGTGTTCAATCTGAACGGGAGGGATATAAATCAGGGATAGTGTTCAATCTGAACGGGAGGGATATAAATCAGGGACAGTGTTCAATCTGAACGGGAGGGATATAAATCAGGGACAGTGTTCAATCTGAACGGGAGGGATATAAATCAGGGATAGTGTTCAATCTGAACGGGAGGGATATAAATCAGGGACAGTGTTCAATCTGAACGGGAGGGATATAAATCAGGGACAGTGTTCAATCTGAACGGGAGGGATATAAATCAGGGACAGTGTTCAATCTGAACGGGAGGGATATAAATCAGGGATAGTGTTCAATCTGAACGGGAGGGATATAAATCAGGGATAGTGTTCAATCTGAACGGGAGGGATATAAATCAGGGACAGTGTTCAATCTGAACGGGAGGGATATAAATCAGGGACAGTGTTCAATCTGAACGGGAGGGATATAAATCAGGGATAGTGTTCAATCTGAACGGGAGGGATATAAATCAGGGATAGTGTTCAATCTGAACGGGAGGGATATAAATCAGGGATAGTGTTCAATCTGAACGGGAGGGATATAAATCAGGGACAGTGTTCAATCTGAACGGGAGGGATATAAATCAGGGACAGTGTTCAATCTGAACGGGAGGGATATAAATCAGGGATAGTGTTCAATCTGAACTGGTGGGAAACAAATCAGGGATAGTGTTCAATCTGAACTGGATGGATATAAATCAGGGATAGTGTTCAATCTGAACGGGAGGGATATAAATCAAGGATAGTGTTCAATCTGAACTGGTGGGAAACAAATCAGGGATAGTGTTCAATCTGAACGGGAGGGATATAAATCAGGGACAGTGTTCAATCTGAACGGGAGGGATATAAATCAGGGATAGTGTTCAATCTGAACGGGAGGGATATAAATCAGGGACAGTGTTCAATCTGAACGGGAGGGATATAAATCAGGGATAGTGTTCAATCTGAACGGGAGGGATATAAATCAGGGATAGTGTTCAATCTGAACGGGAGGGATATAAATCAGGGATAGTGTTCAATCTGAACGGGAGGGATATAAATCAGGGACAGTGTTCAATCTGAACGGGAGGGATATAAATCAGGGACAGTGTTCACTCTGAACGGGAGGGATATAAATCAGGGATAGTGTTCAATCTGAACGGGAGGGATATAAATCAGGGACAGTGTTCAATCTGAACTGGTGGGATATAAATCAGGGACAGTGTTCAATCTGAACGGGAGGGATATAAATCAGGGACAGTGTTCATTCTGAACGGGAGGGATATAAATCAGGGACAGTGTTCAATCTGAACGGGAGGGATATAAATCAGGGACAGTGTTCAATCTGAACGGGAGGGATATAAATCAGGGACAGTGTTCAATCTGAACGGGAGGGATATAAATCAGGGATAGTGTTCAATCTGAACGGGAGGGATATAAATCAGGGATAGTGTTCAATCTGAACGGGAGGGATATAAATCAGGGACAGTGTTCAATCTGAACGGGAGGGATATAAATCAGGGACAGTGTTCAATCTGAACGGGAGGGATATAAATCAGGGATAGTGTTCAATCTGAACGGGAGGGATATAAATCAGGGACAGTGTTCAATCTGAACGGGAGGGATATAAATCAGGGACAGTGTTCAATCTGAACGGGAGGGATATAAATCAGGGATAGTGTTCAATCTGAACGGGAGGGATATAAATCAGGGATAGTGTTCAATCTGAACGGGAGGGATATAAATCAGGGATAGTGTTCAATCTGAACGGGAGGGATATAAATCAGGGATAGTGTTCAATCTGAACGGGAGGGATATAAATCAGGGATAGTGTTCAATCTGAACGGGAGGGATATAAATCAGGGATAGTGTTCAATCTGAACGGGAGGGATATAAATCAGGGACAGTGTTCAATCTGAACGGGAGGGATATAAATCAGGGATAGTGTTCAATCTGAACGGGAGGGATATAAATCAGGGATAGTGTTCAATCTGAACGGGAGGGATATAAATCAGGGATAGTGTTCAATCTGAACGGGAGGGATATAAATCAGGGATAGTGTTCAATCTGAACGGGAGGGATATAAATCAGGGATAGTGTTCAATCTGAACGGGAGGGATATAAATCAGGGACAGTGTTCAATCTGAACGGGAGGGATATAAATCAGGGATAGTGTTCAATCTGAACGGGAGGGATATAAATCAGGGACAGTGTTCAATCTGAACGGGAGGGATATAAATCAGGGACAGTGTTCAATCTGAACGGGAGGGATATAAATCAGGGATAGTGTTCAATCTGAACGGGAGGGATATAAATCAGGGACAGTGTTCAATCTGAACGGGAGGGATATAAATCAGGGACAGTGTTCAATCTGAACGGGAGGGATATAAATCAGGGACAGTGTTCAATCTGAACGGGAGGGATATAAATCAGGGATAGTGTTCAATCTGAACGGGAGGGATATAAATCAGGGACAGTGTTCAATCTGAACGGGAGGGATATAAATCAGGGACAGTGTTCAATCTGAACGGGAGGGATATAAATCAGGGACAGTGTTCAATCTGAACGGGAGGGATATAAATCAGGGACAGTGTTCAATCTGAACGGGAGGGATATAAATCAGGGACAGTGTTCAATCTGAACGGGAGGGATATAAATCAGGGACAGTGTTCAATCTGAACGGGAGGGATATAAATCAGGGACAGTGTTCAATCTGAACGGGAGGGATATAAATCAGGGACAGTGTTCAATCTGAACGGGAGGGATATAAATCAGGGACAGTGTTCAATCTGAACGGGAGGGATATAAATCAGGGATAGTGTACAATCTGAACGGGAGGGATATAAATCAGGGACAGTGTTCAATCTGAACGGGAGGGATATAAATCAGGGACAGTGTTCAATCTGAACGGGAGGGATATAAATCAGGGACAGTGTTCAATCTGAACGGGAGGGATATAAATCAGGGATAGTGTTCAATCTGAACGGGAGGGATATAAATCAGGGACAGTGTTCAATCTGAACGGGAGGGATATAAATCAGGGACAGTGTTCAATCTGAACGGGAGGGATATAAATCAGGGACAGTGTTCAATCTGAACGGGAGGGATATAAATCAGGGATAGTGTTCAATCTGAACGGGAGGGATATAAATCAGGGACAGTGTTCAATCTGAACGGGAGGGATATAAATCAGGGACAGTGTTCAATCTGAACGGGGGATATAAATCAGGGATAGTGTTCAATCTGAACGGGAGGGATATAAATCAGGGACAGTGTTCAATCTGAACGGGAGGGATATAAATCAGGGATAGTGTTCAATCTGAACGGGAGGGATATAAATCAGGGATAGTGTTCAATCTGAACGGGAGGGATATAAATCAGGGATAGTGTTCAATCTGAACGGGAGGGATATAAATCAGGGACAGTGTTCAATCTGAACGGGAGGGATATAAATCAGGGATAGTGTTCAATCTGAACGGGAGGGATATAAATCAGGGACAGTGTTCAATCTGAACGGGAGGGATATAAATCAGGGATAGTGTTCAATCTGAACGGGAGGGATATAAATCAGGGACAGTGTTCAATCTGAACGGGAGGGATATAAATCAGGGACAGTGTTCAATCTGAACGGGAGGGATATAAATCAGGGACAGTGTTCAATCTGAACGGGAGGGATATAAATCAGGGATAGTGTTCAATCTGAACGGGAGGGATATAAATCAGGGACAGTGTTCAATCTGAACGGGAGGGATATAAATCGGGAGGGATATAAATCAGGGATAGTGTTCAA
Source organism: Hemiscyllium ocellatum (assembly GCF_020745735.1). Classification (NCBI taxonomy): domain Eukaryota; kingdom Metazoa; phylum Chordata; class Chondrichthyes; order Orectolobiformes; family Hemiscylliidae; genus Hemiscyllium; species Hemiscyllium ocellatum. The sequence goes on along the minus strand of NC_083403.1, from coordinate 2,481,076 downwards.
TCTGAACGGGAGGGATATAAATCAGGGACAGTGTTCAATCTGAACGGGAGGGATATAAATCAGGGACAGTGTTCAATCTGAACGGGAGGGATATAAATCAGGGACAGTGTTCAATCTGAACGGGAGGGATATAAATCAGGGACAGTGTTCAATCTGAACGGGAGGGATATAAATCAGGGACAGTGTTCAATCTGAACGTGAGGGATATAAATCAGGGATAGTGTTCAATCTGAACGGGAGGGATATAAATCAGGGATAGTGTTCAATCTGAACGGGAGGGATATAAATCAGGGATAGTGTTCAATCTGAACGGGAGGGATATAAATCAGGGACAGTGTTCAATCTGAACGGGAGGGATATAAATCAGGGACAGTGTTCAATCTGAACGGGAGGGATATAAATCAGGGACAGTGTTCAATCTGAACGGGAGGGATATAAATCAGGGACAGTGTTCAATCTGAACGGGAGGGATATAAATCAGGGACAGTGTTCAATCTGAACGGGAGGGATATAAATCAGGGACAGTGTTCAATCTGAACGGGAGGGATATAAATCAGGGACAGTGTTCAATCTGAACGGGAGGGATATAAATCAGGGACAGTGTTCAATCTGAACGGGAGGGATATAAATCAGGGATAGTGTTCAATCTGAACGGGAGGGATATAAATCAGGGATAGTGTTCAATCTGAACGGGAGGGATATAAATCAGGGACAGTGTTCAATCTGAACGGGAGGGATATAAATCAGGGACAGTGTTCAATCTGAACGGGAGGGATATAAATCAGGGACAGTGTTCACTCTGAACGGGAGGGATATAAATCAGGGATAGTGTACAATCTGAACGGGAGGGATATAAATCAGGGACAGTGTTCAATCTGAACGGGAGGGATATAAATCAGGGACAGTGTTCAATCTGAACGGGAGGGATATAAATCAGGGATAGTGTTCAATCTGAACGGGAGGGATATAAATCAGGGACAGTGTTCAATCTGAACGGGAGGGATATAAATCAGGGACAGTGTTCAATCTGAACGGGAGGGATATAAATCAGGGACAGTGTTCAATCTGAACGGGAGGGATATAAATCAGGGATAGTGTTCAATCTGAACGGGAGGGATATAAATCAGGGACAGTGTTCAATCTGAACGGGAGGGATATAAATCAGGGACAGTGTTCAATCTGAACGGGAGGGATATAAATCAGGGACAGTGTTCAATCTGAACGGGAGGGATATAAATCAGGGACAGTGTTCAATCTGAACGGGAGGGATATAAATCAGGGATAGTGTTCAATCTGAACGGGAGGGATATAAATCAGGGATAGTGTTCAATCTGAACGGGAGGGATATAAATCAGGGATAGTGTTCAATCTGAACGGGAGGGATATAAATCAGGGACAGTGTTCAATCTGAACGGGAGGGATATAAATCAGGGACAGTGTTCAATCTGAACGGGAGGGATATAAATCAGGGATAGTGTTCAATCTGAACGGGAGGGATATAAATCAGGGATAGTGTTCAATCTGAACGGGAGGGATATAAATCAGGGACAGTGTTCAATCTGAACGGGAGGGATATAAATCAGGGATAGTGTTCAATCTGAACGGGAGGGATATAAATCAGGGATAGTGTTCAATCTGAACGGGAGGGATATAAATCAGGGACAGTGTTCAATCTGAACGGGAGGGATATAAATCAGGGACAGTGTTCAATCTGAACGGGAGGGATATAAATCAGGGATAGTGTTCAATCTGAACGGGAGGGATATAAATCAGGGACAGTGTTCAATCTGAACGGGAGGGATATAAATCAGGGACAGTGTTCAATCTGAACGGGAGGGATATAAATCAGGGACAGTGTTCAATCTGAACGGGAGGGATATAAATCAGGGACAGTGTTCAATCTGAACGGGAGGGATATAAATCAGGGATAGTGTTCAATCTGAACGGGAGGGATATAAATCAGGGACAGTGTTCAATCTGAACGGGAGGGATATAAATCAGGGATAGTGTTCAATCTGAACGGGAGGGATATAAATCAGGGATAGTGTTCAATCTGAACGGGAGGGATATAAATCAGGGATAGTGTTCAATCTGAACGGGAGGGATATAAATCAGGGACAGTGTTCAATCTGAACGGGAGGGATATAAATCAGGGACAGTGTTCAATCTGAACGGGAGGGATATAAATCAGGGATAGTGTTCAATCTGAACGGGAGGGATATAAATCAGGGACAGTGTTCAATCTGAACGGGAGGGATATAAATCAGGGACAGTGTTCAATCTGAACGGGAGGGATATAAATCAGGGATAGTGTTCAATCTGAACGGGAGGGATATAAATCAGGGACAGTGTTCAATCTGAACGGGAGGGATATAAATCAGGGACAGTGTTCAATCTGAACGGGAGGGATATAAATCAGGGATAGTGTTCAATCTGAACGGGAGGGATATAAATCAGGGACAGTGTTCAATCTGAACGGGAGGGATATAAATCAGGGACAGTGTTCAATCTGAACGGGAGGGATATAAATCAGGGACAGTGTTCAATCTGAACGGGAGGGATATAAATCAGGGATAGTGTTCAATCTGAACGGGAGGGATATAAATCAGGGACAGTGTTCAATCTGAACGGGCGGGATATAAATCAGGGACAGTGTTCACTCTGAACGGGGGGATATAAATCAGCGATAGTGTTCAATCTGAACGGGAGGGATATAAATCAGGGACAGTGTTCAATCTGAACGGGAGGGATATAAATCAGGGACAGTGTTCAATCTGAACGGGAGGGATATAAATCAGGGACAGTGTTCAATCTGAACGGGAGGGATATAAATCAGGGATAGTGTTCAATCTGAACGGGAGGGATATAAATCAGGGATAGTGTTCAATCTGAACGGGAGGGATATAAATCAGGGACAGTGTTCAATCTGAACGGGAGGGATATAAATCAGGGACAGTGTTCAATCTGAACGGGAGGGATATAAATCAGGGATAGTGTTCAATCTGAACGGGAGGGATATAAATCAGGGATAGTGTTCAATCTGAACGGGAGGGATATAAATCAGGGATAGTGTTCAATCTGAACGGGAGGGATATAAATCAGGGACAGTGTTCAATCTGAACGGGAGGGATATAAATCAGGGACAGTGTTCAATCTGAACGGGAGGGATATAAATCAGGGATAGTGTTCAATCTGAACGGGAGGGATATAAATCAGGGATAGTGTTCAATCTGAACGGGAGGGATATAAATCAGGGATAGTGTTCAATCTGAACGGGAGGGATATAAATCAGGGATAGTGTTCAATCTGAACGGGAGGGATATAAATCAGGGATAGTGTTCAATCTGAACGGGAGGGATATAAATCAGGGACAGTGTTCAATCTGAACAGGAGGGATATAAATCAGGGATAGTGTTCAATCTGAACGGGAGGGATATAAATCAGGGACAGTGTTCAATCTGAACGGGAGGGATATAAATCAGGGATAGTGTTCAATCTGAACGGGAGGGATATAAATCAGGGATAGTGTTCAATCTGAACGGGAGGGATATAAATCAGGGATAGTGTTCAATCTGAACGGGAGGGATATAAATCAGGGACAGTGTTCAATCTGAACGGGAGGGATATAAATCAGGGACAGTGTTCAATCTGAACGGGAGGGATATAAATCAGGGATAGTGTTCAATCTGAACGGGAGGGATATAAATCAGGGATAGTGTTCAATCTGAACGGGAGGGATATAAATCAGGGACAGTGTTCAATCTGAACGGGAGGGATATAAATCAGGGACAGTGTTCAATCTGAACGGGAGGGATATAAATCAGGGACAGTGTTCAATCTGAACGGGAGGGATATAAATCAGGGACAGTGTTCAATCTGAACGGGAGGGATATAAATCAGGGACAGTGTTCAATCTGAACGGGAGGGATATAAATCAGGGACAGTGTTCAATCTGAACGGGAGGGATATAAATCAGGGACAGTGTTCAATCTGAACGGGAGGGATATAAATCAGGGACAGTGTTCAATCTGAACGGGAGGGATATAAATCAGGGATAGTGTTCAATCTGAACGGGAGGGATATAAATCAGGGACAGTGTTCAATCTGAACGGGAGGGATATAAATCAGGGACAGTGTTCAATCTGAACGGGAGGGATATAAATCAGGGACAGTGTTCAATCTGAACGGGAGGGATATAAATCAGGGATAGTGTTCAATCTGAACGGGAGGGATATAAATCAGGGACAGTGTTCAATCTGAACGGGAGGGATATAAATCAGGGACAGTGTTCAATCTGAACGGGAGGGATATAAATCAGGGACAGTGTTCAATCTGAACGGGAGGGATATAAATCAGGGATAGTGTTCAATCTGAACGGGAGGGATATAAATCAGGGACAGTGTTCAATCTGAACGGGAGGGATATAAATCAGGTACAGTGTTCAATCTGAACGGGGGGATATAAATCAGGGATAGTGTTCAATCTGAACGGGAGGGATATAAATCAGGGACAGTGTTCAATCTGAACGGGAGGGATATAAATCAGGGATAGTGTTCAATCTGAACGGGAGGGATATAAATCAGGGATAGTGTTCAATCTGAACGGGAGGGATATAAATCAGGGATAGTGTTCAATCTGAACGGGAGGGATATAAATCAGGGACAGTGTTCAATCTGAACGGGAGGGATATAAATCAGGGATAGTGTTCAATCTGAACGGGAGGGATATAAATCAGGGACAGTGTTCAATCTGAACGGGAGGGATATAAATCAGGGATAGTGTTCAATCTGAACGGGAGGGATATAAATCAGGGACAGTGTTCAATCTGAACGGGAGGGATATAAATCAGGGACAGTGTTCAATCTGAACGGGAGGGATATAAATCAGGGACAGTGTTCAATCTGAACGGGAGGGATATAAATCAGGGATAGTGTTCAATCTGAACGGGAGGGATATAAATCAGGGACAGTGTTCAATCTGAACGGGAGGGATATAAATCAGGGATAGTGTTCAATCTGAACGGGAGGGATATAAATCAGGGACAGTGTTCATTCTGAACAGGAGGAATATAAATCAGGGACAGTGTTCAATCTGAACGGGAGGGATATAAATCAGGGACAGTGTTCAATCTGAACGGGAGGGATATAAATCAGGGAGAGTGTTCAATCTGAACGGGAGGGATATAAATCAGGGACAGTGTTCAATCTGAACGGGAGGGATATAAATCAGGGACAGTGTTCAATCTGAACGGGAGGGATATAAATCAGGGATAGTGTTCAATCTGAACGGGAGGGATATAAATCAGGGATAGTGTTCAATCTGAACGGGAGGGATATAAATCAGGGACAGTGTTCAATCTGAACGGGAGGGATATAAATCAGGGATAGTGTTCAATCTGAACGGGAGGGATATAAATCAGGGACAGTGTTCAATCTGAACGGGAGGGATATAAATCAGGGACAGTGTTCAATCTGAACGGGGGATATAAATCAGGGATAGTGTTCAATCTGAACGGGAGGGATATAAATCAGGGACAGTGTTCAATCTGAACGGGAGGGATATAAATCAGGGATAGTGTTCAATCTGAACGGGAGGGATATAAATCAGGGATAGTGTTCAATCTGAACGGGAGGGATATAAATCAGGGATAGTGTTCAATCTGAACGGGAGGGATATAAATCAGGGACAGTGTTCACTCTGAACGGGAGGGATATAAATCAGGGATAGTGTTCAATCTGAACGGGAGGGATATAAATCAGGGACAGTGTTCAATCTGAACGGGAGGGATATAAATCAGGGATAGTGTTCAATCTGAACGGGAGGGATATAAATCAGGGACAGTGTTCAATCTGAACGGGAGGGATATAAATCAGGGACAGTGTTCAATCTGAACGGGAGGGATATAAATCAGGGACAGTGTTCAATCTGAACGGGAGGGATATAAATCAGGGATAGTGTTCAATCTGAACGGGAGGGATATAAATCAGGGACAGTGTTCAATCTGAACGGGAGGGATATAAATCAGGGATAGTGTTCAATCTGAACGGGAGGGATATAAATCAGGGACAGTGTTCATTCTGAACGGGAGGAATATAAATCAGGGACAGTGTTCAATCTGAACGGGAGGGATATAAATCAGGGACAGTGTTCAATCTGAACGGGAGGGATATAAATCAGGGACAGTGTTCAATCTGAACGGGAGGGATATAAATCAGGGACAGTGTTCAATCTGAACGGGGGGATATAAATCAGGGACAGTGTTCAATCTGAACGGGAGGGATATAAATCAGGGATAGTGTTCAATCTGAACGGGAGGGATATAAATCAGGGATAGTGTTCAATCTGAACGGGAGGGATATAAATCAGGGACAGTGTTCAATCTGAACGGGAGGGATATAAATCAGGGACAGTGTTCAATCTGAACGGGAGGGATATAAATCAGGGACAGTGTTCAATCTGAACGGGAGGGATATAAATCAGGGACAGTGTTCAATCTGAACGGGAGGGATATAAATCAGGGACAGTGTTCAATCTGAACGGGAGGGATATAAATCAGGGACAGTGTTCAATCTGAACGGGAGGGATATAAATCAGCGACAGTGTTCAATCCGAACGGGAGGGATATAAATCAGGGACAGTGTTCACTCTGAACGGGAGGGATATAAATCAGGGATAGTGTTCAATCTGAACGGGAGGGATATAAATCAGGGATAGTGTTCAATCTGAACGGGAGGGATATAAATCAGGGATAGTGTTCAATCTGAACGGGAGGGATATAAATCAGGGACAGTGTTCAATCTGAACGGGAGGGATATAAATCAGGGACAGTGTTCAATCCGAACGGGAGGGATATAAATCAGGGATAGTGTTCAATCTGAACGGGAGGGATATAAATCAGGGATAGTGTTCAATCTGAACGGGAGGGATATAAATCAGGGACAGTGTTCAATCTGAACGGGAGGGATATAAATCAGGGACAGTGTTCAATCTGAACGGGAGGGATATAAATCAGGGATAGTGTTCAATCTGAACGGGAGGGATATAAATCAGGGACAGTGTTCAATCTGAACGGGAGGGATATAAATCAGGGACAGTGTTCAATCTGAACGGGAGGGATATAAATCAGGGATAGTGTTCAATCTGAACGGGAGGGATATAAATCAGGGACAGTGTTCAATCTGAACGGGAGGGATATAAATCAGGGACAGTGTTCAATCTGAACGGGAGGGATATAAATCAGGGACAGTGTTCAATCTGAACGGGAGGGATATAAATCAGGGACAGTGTTCAATCTGAACGGGGGGATATAAATCAGGGATAGTGTTCAATCTGAACGGGAGGGATATAAATCAGGGACAGTGTTCAATCTGAACGGGAGGGATATAAATCAGGGATAGTGTTCAATCTGAACGGGAGGGATATAAATCAGGTATAGTGTTCAATCTGAACGGGAGGGATATAAATCAGGGATAGTGTTCAATCTGAACGGGAGGGATATAAATCAGGGACAGTGTTCAATCTGAACGGGAGGGATATAAATCAGGGACAGTGTTCAATCTGAACGGGAGGGATATAAATCAGGGATAGTGTTCAATCTGAACGGGAGGGATATAAATCAGGGACAGTGTTCAATCTGAACGGGAGGGATATAAATCAGGGACAGTGTTCAATCTGAACGGGAGGGATATAAATCAGGGACAGTGTTCAATCTGAACGGGAGGGATATAAATCAGGGATAGTGTTCAATCTGAACGGGAGGGATATAAATCAGGGACAGTGTTCAATCTGAACGGGAGGGATATAAATCAGGGACAGTGTTCAATCTGAACGGGGGGATATAAATCAGGGATAGTGTTCAATCTGAACGGGAGGGATATAAATCAGGGACAGTGTTCAATCTGAACGGGAGGGATATAAATCAGGGACAGTGTTCAATCTGAACGGGAGGGATATAAATCAGGGACAGTGTTCAATCTGAACGGGAGGGATATAAATCAGGGATAGTGTTCAATCTGAACGGGAGGGATATAAATCAGGGATAGTGTTCAATCTGAACGGGAGGGATATAAATCAGGGACAGTGTTCAATCTGAACGGGAGGGATATAAATCAGGGACAGTGTTCAATCTGAACGGGAGGGATATAAATCAGGGATAGTGTTCAATCTGAACGGGAGGGATATAAATCAGGGATAGTGTTCAATCTGAACGGGAGGGATATAAATCAGGGATAGTGTTCAATCTGAACGGGAGGGATATAAATCAGGGACAGTGTTCAATCTGAACGGGAGGGATATAAATCAGGGACAGTGTTCAATCTGAACGGGAGGGATATAAATCAGGGATAGTGTTCAATCTGAACGGGAGGGATATAAATCATGGATAGTGTTCAATCTGAACGGGAGGGATATAAATCAGGGATAGTGTTCAATTTGAACGGGAGGGATATAAATCAGGGATAGTGTTCAATCTGAACGGGAGGGATATAAATCAGGGATAGTGTTCAATCTGAACGGGAGGGATATAAATCAGGGACAGTGTTCAATCTGAACGGGAGGGATATAAATCAGGGATAGTGTTCAATCTGAACGGGAGGGATATAAATCAGGGACAGTGTTCAATCTGAACGGGAGGGATATAAATCAGGGATAGTGTTCAATCTGAACGGGAGGGATATAAATCAGGGATAGTGTTCAATCTGAACGGGAGGGATATAAATCAGGGATAGTGTTCAATCTGAACGGGAGGGATATAAATCAGGGACAGTGTTCACTCTGAACGGGAGGGATATAAATCAGGGACAGTGTTCAATCTGAACGGGAGGGATATAAATCAGGGATAGTGTTCAATCTGAACGGGAGGGATATAAATCAGGGACAGTGTTCAATCTGAACGGGAGGGATATAAATCAGGGACAGTGTTCAATCTGAACGGGAGGGATATAAATCAGGGACAGTGTTCAATCTGAACGGGAGGGATATAAATCAGGGACAGTGTTCAATCTGAACGGGAGGGATATAAATCAGGGACAGTGTTCAATCTGAACGGGAGGGATATAAATCAGGGACAGTGTTCAATCTGAACGGGAGGGATATAAATCAGGGATAGTGTTCAATCTGAACGGGAGGGATATAAATCAGGGATAGTGTTCAATCTGAACGGGAGGGATATAAATCAGGGACAGTGTTCAATCTGAACGGGAGGGATATAAATCAGGGACAGTGTTCAATCTGAACGGGAGGGATATAAATCAGGGATAGTGTTCAATCTGAACGGGAGGGATATAAATCAGGGACAGTGTTCAATCTGAACGGGAGGGATATAAATCAGGGACAGTGTTCAATCTGAACGGGAGGGATATAAATCAGGGATAGTGTTCAATCTGAACGGGAGGGATATAAATCAGGGATAGTGTTCAATCTGAACGGGAGGGATATAAATCAGGGATAGTGTTCAATCTGAACGGGAGGGATATAAATCAGGGACAGTGTTCAATCTGAACGGGAGGGATATAAATCAGGGACAGTGTTCAATCTGAACGGGAGGGATATAAATCAGGGATAGTGTTCAATCTGAACGGGAGGGATATAAATCAGGGATAGTGTTCAATCTGAACGGGAGGGATATAAATCAGGGATAGTGTTCAATCTGAACGGGAGGGATATAAATCAGGGATAGTGTTCAATCTGAACGGGAGGGATATAAATCAGGGATAGTGTTCAATCTGAACGGGAGGGATATAAATCAGGGACAGTGTTCAATCTGAACGGGAGGGATATAAATCAGGGATAGTGTTCAATCTGAACGGGAGGGATATAAATCAGGGATAGTGTTCAATCTGAACGGGAGGGATATAAATCAGGGATAGTGTTCAATCTGAACGGGAGGGATATAAATCAGGGATAGTGTTCAATCTGAACGGGAGGGATATAAATCAGGGATAGTGTTCAATCTGAACGGGAGGGATATAAATCAGGGACAGTGTTCAATCTGAACGGGAGGGATATAAATCAGGGATAGTGTTCAATCTGAACGGGAGGGATATAAATCAGGGACAGTGTTCAATCTGAACGGGAGGGATATAAATCAGGGACAGTGTTCAATCTGAACGGGAGGGATATAAATCAGGGATAGTGTTCAATCTGAACGGGAGGGATATAAATCAGGGACAGTGTTCAATCTGAACGGGAGGGATATAAATCAGGGACAGTGTTCAATCTGAACGGGAGGGATATAAATCAGGGACAGTGTTCAATCTGAACGGGAGGGATATAAATCAGGGATAGTGTTCAATCTGAACGGGAGGGATATAAATCAGGGACAGTGTTCAATCTGAACGGGAGGGATATAAATCAGGGATAGTGTTCAATCTGAACGGGAGGGATATAAATCAGGGACAGTGTTCAATCTGAACGGGAGGGATATAAATCAGGGACAGTGTTCAATCTGAACGGGAGGGATATAAATCAGGGACAGTGTTCAATCTGAACGGGAGGGATATAAATCAGGGATAGTGTTCAATCTGAACGGGAGGGATATAAATCAGGGACAGTGTTCAATCTGAACGGGAGGGATATAAATCAGGGACAGTGTTCAATCTGAACGGGAGGGATATAAATCAGGGACAGTGTTCAATCTGAACGGGAGGGATATAAATCAGGGACAGTGTTCAATCTGAACGGGAGGGATATAAATCAGGGACAGTGTTCAATCTGAACGGGAGGGATATAAATCAGGGACAGTGTACAATCTGAACGGGAGGGATATAAATCAGGGACAGTGTTCAATCTGAACGGGAGGGATATAAATCAGGGACAGTGTTCAATCTGAACGGGAGGGATATAAATCAGGGATAGTGTTCAATCTGAACGGGAGGGATATAAATCAGGGACAGTGTTCAATCTGAACGGGAGGGATATAAATCAGGGACAGTGTTCAATCTGAACGGGAGGGATATAAATCAGGGACAGTGTTCAATCTGAACGGGAGGGATATAAATCAGGGATAGTGTTCAATCTGAACGGGAGGGATATAAATCAGGGACAGTGTTCAATCTGAACGGGAGGGATATAAATCAGGGACAGTGTTCAATCTGAACGGGAGGGATATAAATCAGGGACAGTGTTCAATCTGAACGGGAGGGATATAAATCAGGGATAGTGTTCAATCTGAACGGGAGGGATATAAATCAGGGACAGTGTTCAATCTGAACGGGAGGGATATAAATCAGGGACAGTGTTCAATCTGAACGGGGGGATATAAATCAGGGATAGTGTTCAATCTGAACGGGAGGGATATAAATCAGGGACAGTGTTCAATCTGAACGGGAGGGATATAAATCAGGGATAGTGTTCAATCTGAACGGGAGGGATATAAATCAGGGACAGTGTTCAATCTGAACGGGAGGGATATAAATCAGGGACAGTGTTCAATCTGAACGGGAGGGATATAAATCAGGGACAGTGTTCAATCTGAACGGGAGGGATATAAATCAGGGATAGTGTTCAATCTGAACGGGAGGGATATAAATCAGGGACAGTGTTCAATCTGAACGGGAGGGATATAAATCAGGGATAGTGTTCAATCTGAACGGGAGGGATATAAATCAGGGACAGTGTTCAATCTGAACGGGAGGGATATAAATCAGGGACAGTGTTCAATCTGAACGGGAGGGATATAAATCAGGGACAGTGTTCAATCTGAACGGGAGGGATATAAATCAGGGACAGTGTTCAATCTGAACGGGAGGGATATAAATCAGGGACAGTGTTCAATCTGAACGGGAGGGATATAAATCAGGGACAGTGTTCAATCTGAACGGGAGGGATATAAATCAGGGATAGTGTTCAATCTGAACGGGAGGGATATAAATCAGGTATAGTGTTCAATCTGAACGGGAGGGATATAAATCAGGGACAGTGTTCAATCTGAACGGGAGGGATATAAATCAGGGACAGTGTTCAATCTGAACGGGAGGGATATAAATCAGGGACAGTGTTCAATCTGAACGGGAGGGATATAAATCAGGGACAGTGTTCAATCTGAACGGGAGGGATATAAATCAGGGACAGTGTTCAATCTGAACGGGAGGGATATAAATCAGGGACAGTGTTCAATCTGAACGGGAGGGATATAAATCAGGGACAGTGTTCAATCTGAACGGGAGGGATATAAATCAGGGACAGTGTTCAATCTGAACGGGAGGGATATAAATCAGGGATAGTGTTCAATCTGAACGGGAGGGATATAAATCAGGGATAGTGTTCAATCTGAACGGGAGGGATATAAATCAGGGATAGTGTTCAATCTGAACGGGAGGGATATAAATCAGGGACAGTGTTCAATCTGAACGGGAGGGATATAAATCAGGGACAGTGTTCAATCTGAACGGGAGGGATATAAATCAGGGATAGTGTTCAATCTGAACGGGAGGGATATAAATCAGGGACAGTGTTCAATCTGAACGGGAGGGATATAAATCAGGGACAGTGTTCACTCTGAACGGGAGGGATATAAATCAGGGATAGTGTTCAATCTGAACGGGAGGGATATAAATCAGGGACAGTGTTCAATCTGAACGGGAGGGATATAAATCAGGGACAGTGTTCAATCTGAACGGGAGGGATATAAATCAGGGACAGTGTTCAATCTGAACGGGAGGGATATAAATCAGGGATAGTGTTCAATCTGAACGGGAGGGATATAAATCAGGGACAGTGTTCAATCTGAACGGGAGGGATATAAATCAGGGACAGTGTTCAATCTGAACGGGAGGGATATAAATCAGGGACAGTGTTCAATCCGAACGGGAGGGATATAAATCAGGGACAGTGTTCAATCTGAACGGGGGGATATAAATCAGGGATAGTGTTCAATCTGAACGGGAGGGATATAAATCAGGGACAGTGTTCAATCTGAACGGGAGGGATATAAATCAGGGATAGTGTTCAATCTGAACGGGAGGGATATAAATCAGGGATAGTGTTCAATCTGAACGGGAGGGATATAAATCAGGGATAGTGTTCAATCTGAACGGGAGGGATATAAATCAGGGACAGTGTTCAATCTGAACGGGAGGGATATAAATCAGGGATAGTGTTCAATCTGAACGGGAGGGATATAAATCAGGGACAGTGTTCAATCTGAACGGGAGGGATATAAATCAGGGATAGTGTTCAATCTGAACGGGAGGGATATAAATCAGGGACAGTGTTCAATCTGAACGGGAGGGATATAAATCAGGGACAGTGTTCAATCTGAACGGGAGGGATATAAATCAGGGATAGTGTTCAATCTGAACGGGAGGGATATAAATCAGGGACAGTGTTCAATCTGAACGGGAGGGATATAAATCAGGGACAGTGTTCAATCTGAACGGGAGGGATATAAATCAGGGATAGTGTTCAATCTGAACGGGAGGGATATAAATCAGGGACAGTGTTCAATCTGAACGGGAGGGATATAAATCAGGGACAGTGTTCAATCTGAACGGGAGGGATATAAATCAGGGACAGTGTTCAATCTGAACGGGAGGGATATAAATCAGGGATAGTGTTCAATCTGAACGGGAGGGATATAAATCAGGGACAGTGTTCAATCTGAACGGGAGGGATATAAATCAGGGACAGTGTTGAATCTGAACGGGGGGATATAAATCAGGGATAGTGTTCAATCTGAACGGGAGGGATATAAATCAGGGACAGTGTTCAATCTGAACGGGAGGGATATAAATCAGGGACAGTGTTCAATCTGAACGGGAGGGATATAAATCAGGGACAGTGTTCAATCTGAACGGGAGGGATATAAATCAGGGATAGTGTTCAATCTGAACGGGAGGGATATAAATCAGGGACAGTGTTCAATCTGAACGGGAGGGATATAAATCAGGGATAGTGTTCAATCTGAACGGGAGGGATATAAATCAGGGATAGTGTTCAATCTGAACGGGAGGGATATAAATCAGGGACAGTGTTCAATCTGAACGGGAGGGATATAAATCAGGGATAGTGTTCAATCTGAACGGGAGGGATATAAATCAGGGATAGTGTTCAATCTGAACGGGAGGGATATAAATCAGGGATAGTGTTCAATCTGAACGGGAGGGATATAAATCAGGGATAGTGTTCAATCTGAACGGGAGGGATATAAATCAGGGACAGTGTTCAATCTGAACGGGAGGGATATAAATCAGGGACAGTGTTCAATCTGAACGGGAGGGATATAAATCAGGGATAGTGTTCAATCTGAACGGGAGGGATATAAATCAGGGACAGTGTTCAATCTGAACGGGAGGGATATAAATCAGGGACAGTGTTCAATCTGAACGGGAGGGATATAAATCAGGGACAGTGTTCAATCTGAACGGGAGGGATATAAATCAGGGACAGTGTTCAATCTGAACGGGAGGGATATAAATCAGGGACAGTGTTCAATCTGAACGGGAGGGATATAAATCAGGGACAGTGTTCAATCTGAACGGGAGGGATATAAATCAGGGATAGTGTTCAATCTGAACGGGAGGGATATAAATCAGGGATAGTGTACAATCTGAACGGGAGGGATATAAATCAGGGACAGTGTTCAATCTGAACGGGAGGGATATAAATCAGGGACAGTGTTCAATCTGAACGGGAGGGATATAAATCAGGGATAGTGTTCAATCTGAACGGGAGGGATATAAATCAGGGACAGTGTTCAATCTGAACGGGAGGGATATAAATCAGGGACAGTGTTCAATCTGAACGGGAGGGATATAAATCAGGGATAGTGTTCAATCTGAACGGGAGGGATATAAATCAGGGATAGTGTTCAATCTGAACGGGAGGGATATAAATCAGGGACAGTGTTCAATCTGAACGGGAGGGATATAAATCAGGGATAGTGTTCAATCTGAACGGGAGGGATATAAATCAGGGACAGTGTTCAATCTGAACGGGAGGGATATAAATCAGGGACAGTGTTCAATCTGAACGGGAGGGATATAAATCAGGGATAGTGTTCAATCTGAACGGGAGGGATATAAATCAGGGATAGTGTTCAATCTGAACGGGAGGGATATAAATCAGGGACAGTGTTCAATCTGAACGGGAGGGATATAAATCAGGGACAGTGTTCAATCTGAACGGGAGGGATATAAATCAGGGATAGTGTTCAATCTGAACGGGAGGGATATAAATCAGGGATAGTGTTCAATCTGAACGGGAGGGATATAAATCAGGGATAGTGTTCAATCTGAACGGGAGGGATATAAATCAGGGATAGTGTTCAATCTGAACGGGAGGGATATAAATCAGGGATAGTGTTCAATCTGAACGGGAGGGATATAAATCAGGGACAGTGTTCAATCTGAACGGGAGGGATATAAATCAGGGATAGTGTTCAATCTGAACGGGAGGGATATAAATCAGGGATAGTGTTCAATCTGAACGGGAGGGATATAAATCAGGGATAGTGTTCAATCTGAACGGGAGGGATATAAATCAGGGATAGTGTTCAATCTGAACGGGAGGGATATAAATCAGGGATAGTGTTCAATCTGAACGGGAGGGATATAAATCAGGGACAGTGTTCAATCTGAACGGGAGGGATATAAATCAGGGATAGTGTTCAATCTGAACGGGAGGGATATAAATCAGGGACAGTGTTCAATCTGAACGGGAGGGATATAAATCAGGGACAGTGTTCAATCTGAACGGGAGGGATATAAATCAGGGATAGTGTTCAATCTGAACGGGAGGGATATAAATCAGGGACAGTGTTCAATCTGAACGGGAGGGATATAAATCAGGGACAGTGTTCAATCTGAACGGGAGGGATATAAATCAGGGACAGTGTTCAATCTGAACGGGAGGGATATAAATCAGGGATAGTGTTCAATCTGAACGGGAGGGATATAAATCAGGGACAGTGTTGAATCTGAACGGGAGGGATATAAATCAGGGATAGTGTTCAATCTGAACGGGAGGGATATAAATCAGGGACAGTGTTCAATCTGAACGGGAGGGATATAAATCAGGGACAGTGTTCAATCTGAACGGGAGGGATATAAATCAGGGACAGTGTTCAATCTGAACGGGAGGGATATAAATCAGGGATAGTGTTCAATCTGAACGGGAGGGATATAAATCAGGGACAGTGTTCAATCTGAACGGGAGGGATATAAATCAGGGACAGTGTTCAATCTGAACGGGAGGGATATAAATCAGGGACAGTGTTCAATCTGAACGGGAGGGATATAAATCAGGGACAGTGTTCAATCTGAACGGGAGGGATATAAATCAGGGACAGTGTTCAATCTGAACGGGAGGGATATAAATCAGGGACAGTGTTCAATCTGAACGGGAGGGATATAAATCAGGGACAGTGTTCAATCTGAACGGGAGGGATATAAATCAGGGACAGTGTTCAATCTGAACGGGAGGGATATAAATCAGGGATAGTGTTCAATCTGAACGGGAGGGATATAAATCAGGGACAGTGTTCAATCTGAACGGGAGGGATATAAATCAGGGACAGTGTTCAATCTGAACGGGAGGGATATAAATCAGGGACAGTGTTCAATCTGAACGGGAGGGATATAAATCAGGGATAGTGTTCAATCTGAACGGGAGGGATATAAATCAGGGACAGTGTTCAATCTGAACGGGAGGGATATAAATCAGGGACAGTGTTCAATCTGAACGGGAGGGATATAAATCAGGGACAGTGTTCAATCTGAACGGGAGGGATATAAATCAGGGATAGTGTTCAATCTGAACGGGAGGGATATAAATCAGGGACAGTGTTCAATCTGAACGGGAGGGATATAAATCAGGGACAGTGTTCAATCTGAACGGGGGGATATAAATCAGGGATAGTGTTCAATCTGAACGGGAGGGATATAAATCAGGGACAGTGTTCAATCTGAACGGGAGGGATATAAATCAGGGACAGTGTTCAATCTGAACGGGAGGGATATAAATCAGGGATAGTGTTCAATCTGAACGGGAGGGATATAAATCAGGGACAGTGTTCAATCTGAACGGGAGGGATATAAATCAGGGATAGTGTTCAATCTGAACGGGAGGGATATAAATCAGGGACAGTGTTCAATCTGAACGGGAGGGATATAAATCAGGGACAGTGTTCAATCTGAACGGGAGGGATATAAATCAGGGACAGTGTTCAATCTGAACGGGAGGGATATAAATCAGGGATAGTGTTCAATCTGAACGGGAGGTATATAAATCAGGGACAGTGTTCAATCCGAACGGGAGGGATATAAATCAGGGATAGTGTTCAATCTGAACGGGAGGGATATAAATCAGGGACAGTGTTCAATCTGAACGGGAGGGATATAAATCAGGGACAGTGTTCAATCTGAACGGGAGGGATATAAATCAGGGACAGTGTTCAATCTGAACGGGAGGGATATAAATCAGGGACAGTGTTCAATCTGAACGGGAGGGATATAAATCAGGGACAGTGTTCAATCTGAACGGGAGGGATATAAATCAGGGACAGTGTTCAATCTGAACGGGAGGGATATAAATCAGGGATAGTGTTCAATCTGAACGGGAGGGATATAAATCAGGGATAGTGTTCAATCTGAACGGGAGGGATATAAATCAGGGACAGTGTTCAATCTGAACGGGAGGGATATAAATCAGGGACAGTGTTCAATCTGAACGGGAGGGATATAAATCAGGGACAGTGTTCAATCTGAACGGGAGGGATATAAATCAGGGACAGTGTTCAATCTGAACGGGAGGGATATAAATCAGGGACAGTGTTCAATCTGAACGGGAGGGATATAAATCAGGGACAGTGTTCAATCTGAACGGGAGGGATATAAATCAGGGACAGTGTTCAATCTGAACGGGAGGGATATAAATCAGGGACAGTGTTCAATCTGAACGGGAGGGATATAAATCAGGGATAGTGTTCAATCTGAACGGGAGGGATATAAATCAGGGACAGTGTTCAATCTGAACGGGAGGGATATAAATCAGGGACAGTGTTCAATCTGAACGGGAGGGATATAAATCAGGGACAGTGTTCAATCTGAACGGGAGGGATATAAATCAGGGATAGTGTTCAATCTGAACGGGAGGGATATAAATCAGGGACAGTGTTCAATCTGAACGGGAGGGATATAAATCAGGGATAGTGTTCAATCTGAACGGGAGGGATATAAATCAGGGACAGTGTTCAATCTGAACGGGAGGGATATAAATCAGGGACAGTGTTCAATCTGAACGGGAGGGATATAAATCAGGGACAGTGTTCAATCTGAACGGGAGGGATATAAATCAGGGATAGTGTTCAATCTGAACGGGAGGGATATAAATCAGGGACAGTGTTCAATCTGAACGGGAGGGATATAAATCAGGGACAGTGTTCAATCCGAACGGGAGGGATATAAATCAGGGACAGTGTTCAATCTGAACGGGAGGGATATAAATCAGGGACAGTGTTCAATCTGAACGGGAGGGATATAAATCAGGGACAGTGTTCAATCTGAACGGGAGGGATATAAATCAGGGACAGTGTTCAATCTGAACGGGAGGGATATAAATCAGGGACAGTGTTCAATCTGAACGGGAGGGATATAAATCAGGGACAGTGTTCAATCTGAACGGGAGGGATATAAATCAGGGATAGTGTTCAATCTGAACGGGAGGGATATAAATCAGGGACAGTGTTCAATCTGAACGGGAGGGATATAAATCAGGGACAGTGTTCAATCTGAACGGGAGGGATATAAATCAGGGACAGTGTTCAATCTGAACGGGAGGGATATAAATCAGGGATAGTGTTCAATCTGAACGGGAGGGATATAAATCAGGGACAGTGTTCAATCTGAACGGGAGGGATATAAATCAGGGACAGTGTTCAATCTGAACGGGAGGGATATAAATCAGGGACAGTGTTCAATCTGAACGGGAGGGATATAAATCAGGGATAGTGTTCAATCTGAACGGGAGGGATATAAATCAGGGACAGTGTTCAATCTGAACGGGAGGGATATAAATCAGGGACAGTGTTCAATCTGAACGGGGGATATAAATCAGGGATAGTGTTCAATCTGAACGGGAGGGATATAAATCAGGGACAGTGTTCAATCTGAACGGGAGGGATATAAATCAGGGATAGTGTTCAATCTGAACGGGAGGGATATAAATCAGGGATAGTGTTCAATCTGAACGGGAGGGATATAAATCAGGGATAGTGTTCAATCTGAACGGGAGGGATATAAATCAGGGACAGTGTTCAATCTGAACGGGAGGGATATAAATCAGGGATAGTGTTCAATCTGAACGGGAGGGATATAAATCAGGGACAGTGTTCAATCTGAACGGGAGGGATATAAATCAGGGATAGTGTTCAATCTGAACGGGAGGGATATAAATCAGGGACAGTGTTCAATCTGAACGGGAGGGATATAAATCAGGGACAGTGTTCAATCTGAACGGGAGGGATATAAATCAGGGACAGTGTTCAATCTGAACGGGAGGGATATAAATCAGGGATAGTGTTCAATCTGAACGGGAGGGATATAAATCAGGGACAGTGTTCAATCTGAACGGGAGGGATATAAATCAGGGATAGTGTTCAATCTGAACGGGAGGGATATAAATCAGGGACAGTGTTCAATCTGAACGGGAGGGATATAAATCAGGGATAGTGTTCAATCTGAACGGGAGGGATATAAATCAGGGACAGTGTTCAATCTGAACGGGAGGGATATAAATCAGGGACAGTGTTCAATCTGAACGGGAGGGATATAAATCAGGGACAGTGTTCAATCTGAACGGGAGGGATATAAATCAGGGACAGTGTTCAATCTGAACGGGAGGGATATAAATCAGGGATAGTGTTCAATCTGAACGGGAGGGATATAAATCAGGATAGTGTTCAATCTGAACGGGAGGGATATAAATCAGGGATAGTGTTCAATCTGAACGGGAGGGATATAAATCAGGGATAGTGTTCAATCTGAACGGGAGGGATATAAATCAGGGACAGTGTTCAATCTGAACGGGAGGGATATAAATCAGGGATAGTGTTCAATCTGAACGGGAGGGATATAAATCAGGGACAGTGTTCAATCTGAACGGGAGGGATATAAATCAGGGACAGTGTTCAATCTGAACGGGAGGGATATAAATCAGGGACAGTGTTCAATCTGAACGGGAGGGATATAAATCAGGGACAGTGTTCAATCTGAACGGGAGGGATATAAATCAGGGATAGTGTTCAATCTGAACGGGAGGGATATAAATCAGGGACAGTGTTCAATCTGAACGGGAGGGATATAAATCAGGGATAGTGTTCAATCTGAACGGGAGGGATATAAATCAGGGATAGTGTTCAATCTGAACGGGAGGGATATAAATCAGGGATAGTGTTCAATCTGAACGGGAGGGATATAAATCAGGGACAGTGTTCAATCTGAACGGGAGGGATATAAATCAGGGATAGTGTTCAATCTGAACGGGAGGGATATAAATCAGGGATAGTGTTCAATCTGAACGGGAGGGATATAAATCAGGGATAGTGTTCAATCTGAACGGGAGGGATATAAATCAGGGATAGTGTTCAATCTGAACGGGAGGGATATAAATCAGGGACAGTGTTCAATCTGAACGGGAGGGATATAAATCAGGGACAGTGTTCAATCTGAACGGGAGGGATATAAATCAGGGATAGTGTTCAATCTGAACGGGAGGGATATAAATCAGGGACAGTGTTCAATCTGAACGGGAGGGATATAAATCAGGGACAGTGTTCAATCTGAACGGGAGGGATATAAATCAGGGATAGTGTTCAATCTGAACGGGAGGGATATAAATCAGGGACAGTGTTCAATCTGAACGGGAGGGATATAAATCAGGGACAGTGTTCAATCTGAACGGGAGGGATATAAATCAGGGACAGTGTTCAATCTGAACGGGAGGGATATAAATCAGGGATAGTGTTCAATCTGAACTGGAGGGATATAAATCAGGGATAGTGTTCAATCTGAACGGGAGGGATATAAATCAGGGACAGTGTTCAATCTGAACGGGAGGGATATAAATCAGGGACAGTGTTCAATCTGAACGGGAGGGATATAAATCAGGGATAGTGTTCAATCTGAACGGGAGGGATATAAATCAGGGACAGTGTTCAATCTGAACGGGAGGGATATAAATCAGGGATAGTGTTCAATCTGAACGGGAGGGATATAAATCAGGGACAGTGTTCAATCTGAACGGGAGGGATATAAATCAGGGATAGTGTTCAATCTGAACGGGAGGGATATAAATCAGGGATAGTGTTCAATCTGAACGGGAGGGATATAAATCAGGGATAGTGTTCAATCTGAACGGGAGGGATATAAATCAGGGACAGTGTTCAATCTGAACGGGAGGGATATAAATCAGGGACAGTGTTCAATCTGAACGGGAGGGATATAAATCAGGGATAGTGTTCAATCTGAACGGGAGGGATATAAATCAGGGATAGTGTTCAATCTGAACGGGAGGGATATAAATCAGGGATAGTGTTCAATCTGAACGGGAGGGATATAAATCAGGGATAGTGTTCAATCTGAACGGGAGGGATATAAATCAGGGATAGTGTTCAATCTGAACGGGAGGGATATAAATCAGGGACAGTGTTCAATCTGAACGGGAGGGATATAAATCAGGGATAGTGTTCAATCTGAACGGGAGGGATATAAATCAGGGATAGTGTTCAATCTGAACGGGAGGGATATAAATCAGGGATAGTGTTCAATCTGAACGGGAGGGATATAAATCAGGGATAGTGTTCAATCTGAACGGGAGGGATATAAATCAGGGATAGTGTTCAATCTGAACGGGAGGGATATAAATCAGGGATAGTGTTCAATCTGAACGGGAGGGATATAAATCAGGGATAGTGTTCAATCTGAACGGGAGGGATATAAATCAGGGACAGTGTTCAATCTGAACGGGAGGGATATAAATCAGGGACAGTGTTCAATCTGAACGGGAGGGATATAAATCAGGGACAGTGTTCAATCTGAACGGGAGGGATATAAATCAGGGATAGTGTTCAATCTGAACGGGAGGGATATAAATCAGGGACAGTGTTCAATCTGAACGGGAGGGATATAAATCAGGGACAGTGTTCAATCTGAACGGGAGGGATATAAATCAGGGACAGTGTTCAATCTGAACGGGAGGGATATAAATCAGGGACAGTGTTCAATCTGAACGGGAGGGATATAAATCAGGGACAGTGTTCAATCTGAACGGGAGGGATATAAATCAGGGACAGTGTTCAATCTGAACGGGAGGGATATAAATCAGGGACAGTGTTCAATCTGAACGGGAGGGATATAAATCAGGGACAGTGTTCAATCTGAACGGGAGGGATATAAATCAGGGATAGTGTTCAATCTGAACGGGAGGGATATAAATCAGGGACAGTGTTCAATCTGAACGGGAGGGATATAAATCAGGGACAGTGTTCAATCTGAACGGGAGGGATATAAATCAGGGACAGTGTTCAATCTGAACGGGAGGGATATAAATCAGGGATAGTGTTCAATCTGAACGGGAGGGATATAAATCAGGGACAGTGTTCAATCTGAACGGGAGGGATATAAATCAGGGACAGTGTTCAATCTGAACGGGAGGGATATAAATCAGGGACAGTGTTCAATCTGAACGGGAGGGATATAAATCAGGGATAGTGTTCAATCTGAACGGGAGGGATATAAATCAGGGACAGTGTTCAATCTGAACGGGAGGGATATAAATCAGGGACAGTGTTCAATCTGAACGGGGGGATATAAATCAGGGATAGTGTTCAATCTGAACGGGAGGGATATAAATCAGGGACAGTGTTCAATCTGAACGGGAGGGATATAAATCAGGGACAGTGTTCAATCTGAACGGGAGGGATATAAATCAGGGATAGTGTTCAATCTGAACGGGAGGGATATAAATCAGGGACAGTGTTCAATCTGAACGGGAGGGATATAAATCAGGGATAGTGTTCAATCTGAACGGGAGGGATATAAATCAGGGACAGTGTTCAATCTGAACGGGAGGGATATAAATCAGGGACAGTGTTCAATCTGAACGGGAGGGATATAAATCAGGGACAGTGTTCAATCTGAACGGGAGGGATATAAATCAGGGATAGTGTTCAATCTGAACGGGAGGGATATAAATCAGGGACAGTGTTCAATCTGAACGGGAGGGATATAAATCAGGGATAGTGTTCAATCTGAACGGGAGGGATATAAATCAGGGACAGTGTTCAATCTGAACGGGAGGGATATAAATCAGGGACAGTGTTCAATCTGAACGGGAGGGATATAAATCAGGGACAGTGTTCAATCTGAACGGGAGGGATATAAATCAGGGACAGTGTTCAATCTGAACGGGAGGGATATAAATCAGGGACAGTGTTCAATCTGAACGGGAGGGATATAAATCAGGGACAGTGTTCAATCTGAACGGGAGGGATATAAATCAGGGATAGTGTTCAATCTGAACGGGAGGGATATAAATCAGGGATAGTGTTCAATCTGAACGGGAGGGATATAAATCAGGGACAGTGTTCAATCTGAACGGGAGGGATATAAATCAGGGACAGTGTTCAATCTGAACGGGAGGGATATAAATCAGGGACAGTGTTCATTCTGAACGGGAGGGATATAAATCAGGGACAGTGTTCAATCTGAACGGGAGGGATATAAATCAGGGACAGTGTTCAATCTGAACGGGAGGGATATAAATCAGGGACAGTGTTCAATCTGAACGGGAGGGATATAAATCAGGGACAGTGTTCAATCTGAACGGGAGGGATATAAATCAGGGACAGTGTTCAATCTGAACGGGAGGGATATAAATCAGGGATAGTGTTCAATCTGAACGGGAGGGATATAAATCAGGGACAGTGTTCAATCTGAACGGGAGGGATATAAATCAGGGACAGTGTTCAATCTGAACGGGAGGGATATAAATCAGGGACAGTGTTCAATCTGAACGGGAGGGATATAAATCAGGGATAGTGTTCAATCTGAACGGGAGGGATATAAATCAGGGACAGTGTTCAATCTGAACGGGAGGGATATAAATCAGGGATAGTGTTCAATCTGAACGGGAGGGATATAAATCAGGGACAGTGTTCAATCTGAACGGGAGGGATATAAATCAGGGACAGTGTTCAATCTGAACGGGAGGGATATAAATCAGGGACAGTGTTCAATCTGAACGGGAGGGATATAAATCAGGGATAGTGTTCAATCTGAACGGGAGGGATATAAATCAGGGACAGTGTTCAATCTGAACGGGAGGGATATAAATCAGGGACAGTGTTCAATCTGAACGGGAGGGATATAAATCAGGGACAGTGTTCAATCTGAACGGGAGGGATATAAATCAGGGACAGTGTTCAATCTGAACGGGAGGGATATAAATCAGGGACAGTGTTCAATCTGAACGGGAGGGATATAAATCAGGGACAGTGTTCAATCTGAACGGGAGGGATATAAATCAGGGACAGTGTTCAATCTGAACGGGAGGGATATAAATCAGGGACAGTGTTCAATCTGAACGGGAGGGATATAAATCAGGGATAGTGTTCAATCTGAACGGGAGGGATATAAATCAGGGACAGTGTTCAATCTGAACGGGAGGGATATAAATCAGGGACAGTGTTCAATCTGAACGGGAGGGATATAAATCAGGGACAGTGTTCAATCTGAACGGGAGGGATATAAATCAGGGATAGTGTTCAATCTGAACGGGAGGGATATAAATCAGGGACAGTGTTCAATCTGAACGGGAGGGATATAAATCAGGGACAGTGTTCAATCTGAACGGGAGGGATATAAATCAGGGACAGTGTTCAATCTGAACGGGAGGGATATAAATCAGGGATAGTGTTCAATCTGAACGGGAGGGATATAAATCAGGGACAGTGTTCAATCTGAACGGGAGGGATATAAATCAGGGACAGTGTTCAATCTGAACGGGATATAAATCAGGGATAGTGTTCAATCTGAACGGGAGGGATATAAATCAGGGACAGTGTTCAATCTGAACGGGAGGGATATAAATCAGGGATAGTGTTCAATCTGAACGGGAGGGATATAAATCAGGGATAGTGTTCAATCTGAACGGGAGGGATATAAATCAGGGATAGTGTTCAATCTGAACGGGAGGGATATAAATCAGGGACAGTGTTCAATCTGAACGGGAGGGATATAAATCAGGGATAGTGTTCAATCTGAACGGGAGGGATATAAATCAGGGACAGTGTTCAATCTGAACGGGAGGGATATAAATCAGGGATAGTGTTCAATCTGAACGGGAGGGATATAAATCAGGGACAGTGTTCAATCTGAACGGGAGGGATATAAATCAGGGACAGTGTTCAATCTGAACGGGAGGGATATAAATCAGGGACAGTGTTCAATCTGAACGGGAGGGATATAAATCAGGGATAGTGTTCAATCTGAACGGGAGGGATATAAATCAGGGACAGTGTTCAATCTGAACGGGAGGGATATAAATCAGGGATAGTGTTCAATCTGAACGGGAGGGATATAAATCAGGGACAGTGTTCAATCTGAACGGGAGGGATATAAATCAGGGATAGTGTTCAATCTGAACGGGAGGGATATAAATCAGGGACAGTGTTCAATCTGAACGGGAGGGATATAAATCAGGGACAGTGTTCAATCTGAACGGGAGGGATATAAATCAGGGACAGTGTTCAATCTGAACGGGAGGGATATAAATCAGGGACAGTGTTCACTCTGAACGGGGGGATATAAATCAGGGATAGTGTTCAATCTGAACGGGAGGGATATAAATCAGGGACAGTGTTCAATCTGAACGGGAGGGATATAAATCAGGGACAGTGTTCAATCTGAACGGGAGGGATATAAATCAGGGATAGTGTTCAATCTGAACGGGAGGGATATAAATCAGGGACAGTGTTCAATCTGAACGGGAGGGATATAAATCAGGGATAGTGTTCAATCTGAACGGGAGGGATATAAATCAGGGACAGTGTTCAATCTGAACGGGAGGGATATAAATCAGGGACAGTGTTCAATCTGAACGGGAGGGATATAAATCAGGGACAGTGTTCAATCTGAACGGGAGGGATATAAATCAGGGATAGTGTTCAATCTGAACGGGAGGGATATAAATCAGGGACAGTGTTCAATCTGAACGGGAGGGATATAAATCAGGGATAGTGTTCAATCTGAACGGGAGGGATATAAATCAGGGACAGTGTTCAATCTGAACGGGAGGGATATAAATCAGGGACAGTGTTCAATCTGAACGGGAGGGATATAAATCAGGGACAGTGTTCAATCTGAACGGGAGGGATATAAATCAGGGACAGTGTTCAATCTGAACGGGAGGGATATAAATCAGGGACAGTGTTCAATCTGAACGGGAGGGATATAAATCAGGGACAGTGTTCAATCTGAACGGGAGGGATATAAATCAGGGATAGTGTTCAATCTGAACGGGAGGGATATAAATCAGGGATAGTGTTCAATCTGAACGGGAGGGATATAAATCAGGGACAGTGTTCAATCTGAACGGGAGGGATATAAATCAGGGACAGTGTTCAATCTGAACGGGAGGGATATAAATCAGGGACAGTGTTCAATCTGAACGGGAGGGATATAAATCAGGGACAGTGTTCAATCTGAACGGGAGGGATATAAATCAGGGACAGTGTTCAATCTGAACGGGAGGGATATAAATCAGGGACAGTGTTCAATCTGAACGGGAGGGATATAAATCAGGGACAGTGTTCAATCTGAACGGGAGGGATATAAATCAGGGACAGTGTTCAATCTGAACGGGAGGGATATAAATCAGGGATAGTGTACAATCTGAACGGGAGGGATATAAATCAGGGACAGTGTTCAATCTGAACGGGAGGGATATAAATCAGGGACAGTGTTCAATCTGAACGGGAGGGATATAAATCAGGGACAGTGTTCAATCTGAACGGGAGGGATATAAATCAGGGATAGTGTTCAATCTGAACGGGAGGGATATAAATCAGGGACAGTGTTCAATCTGAACGGGAGGGATATAAATCAGGGATAGTGTTCAATCTGAACGGGAGGGATATAAATCAGGGACAGTGTTCAATCTGAACGGGAGGGATATAAATCAGGGACAGTGTTCAATCTGAACGGGAGGGATATAAATCAGGGACAGTGTTCAATCTGAACGGGAGGGATATAAATCAGGGATAGTGTTCAATCTGAACGGGAGGGATATAAATCAGGGACAGTGTTCAATCTGAACGGGAGGGATATAAATCAGGGACAGTGTTCAATCTGAACGGGAGGGATATAAATCAGGGACAGTGTTCAATCTGAACGGGAGGGATATAAATCAGGGACAGTGTTCAATCTGAACGGGAGGGATATAAATCAGGGACAGTGTTCAATCTGAACGGGAGGGATATAAATCAGGGACAGTGTTCAATCTGAACGGGAGGGATATAAATCAGGGACAGTGTTCAATCTGAACGGGAGGGATATAAATCAGGGACAGTGTTCAATCTGAACGGGAGGGATATAAATCAGGGATAGTGTTCAATCTGAACGGGAGGGATATAAATCAGGGACAGTGTTCAATCTGAACGGGAGGGATATAAATCAGGGACAGTGTTCAATCTGAACGGGAGGGATATAAATCAGGGACAGTGTTCAATCTGAACGGGAGGGATATAAATCAGGGATAGTGTTCAATCTGAACGGGAGGGATATAAATCAGGGACAGTGTTCAATCTGAACGGGAGGGATATAAATCAGGGACAGTGTTCAATCTGAACGGGAGGGATATAAATCAGGGACAGTGTTCAATCTGAACGGGAGGGATATAAATCAGGGATAGTGTTCAATCTGAACGGGAGGGATATAAATCAGGGACAGTGTTCAATCTGAACGGGAGGGATATAAATCAGGGACAGTGTTCAATCTGAACGGGGTGACATAAATCATTGATAGGGTTCAATCTGAACGGGAGGGACATAAATCAGGGACAGTGTTCAATCTGAACGGGAGGGATATAAATCAGGGATAGTGTTCAATCTGAACGGGAGGGATATAAATCAGGGATAGTGTTCAATCTGAACGGGAGGGATATAAATCAGGGATAGTGTTCAATCTGAACGGGAGGGATATAAATCAGGGACAGTGTTCAATCTGAACGGGAGGGATATAAATCAGGGATAGTGTTCAATCTGAACGGGAGGGATATAAATCAGGGACAGTGTTCAATCTGAACGGGAGGGATATAAATCAGGGATAGTGTTCAATCTGAACGGGAGGGATATAAATCAGGGACAGTGTTCAATCTGAACGGGAGGGATATAAATCAGGGACAGTGTTCAATCTGAACGGGAGGGATATAAATCAGGGACAGTGTTCAATCTGAACGGGAGGGATATAAATCAGGGATAGTGTTCAATCTGAACGGGAGGGATATAAATCAGGGACAGTGTTCAATCTGAACGGGAGGGATATAAATCAGGGATAGTGTTCAATCTGAACGGGAGGGATATAAATCAGGGACAGTGTTCAATCTGAACGGGAGGGATATAAATCAGGGATAGTGTTCAATCTGAACGGGAGGGATATAAATCAGGGACAGTGTTCAATCTGAACGGGAGGGATATAAATCAGGGACAGTGTTCAATCTGAACGGGAGGGATATAAATCAGGGACAGTGTTCAATCTGAACGGGAGGGATATAAATCAGGGACAGTGTTCAATCTGAACGGGAGGGATATAAATCAGGGATAGTGTTCAATCTGAACGGGAGGGATATAAATCAGGGATAGTGTTCAATCTGAACGGGAGGGATATAAATCAGGGATAGTGTTCAATCTGAACGGGAGGGATATAAATCAGGGATAGTGTTCAATCTGAACGGGAGGGATATAAATCAGGGACAGTGTTCAATCTGAACGGGAGGGATATAAATCAGGGATAGTGTTCAATCTGAACGGGAGGGATATAAATCAGGGACAGTGTTCAATCTGAACGGGAGGGATATAAATCAGGGACAGTGTTCAATCTGAACGGGAGGGATATAAATCAGGGACAGTGTTCAATCTGAACGGGAGGGATATAAATCAGGGACAGTGTTCAATCTGAACGGGAGGGATATAAATCAGGGATAGTGTTCAATCTGAACGGGAGGGATATAAATCAGGGACAGTGTTCAATCTGAACGGGAGGGATATAAATCAGGGATAGTGTTCAATCTGAACGGGAGGGATATAAATCAGGGATAGTGTTCAATCTGAACGGGAGGGATATAAATCAGGGATAGTGTTCAATCTGAACGGGAGGGATATAAATCAGGGACAGTGTTCAATCTGAACGGGAGGGATATAAATCAGGGATAGTGTTCAATCTGAACGGGAGGGATATAAATCAGGGATAGTGTTCAATCTGAACGGGAGGGATATAAATCAGGGATAGTGTTCAATCTGAACGGGAGGGATATAAATCAGGGATAGTGTTCAATCTGAACGGGAGGGATATAAATCAGGGACAGTGTTCAATCTGAACGGGAGGGATATAAATCAGGGACAGTGTTCAATCTGAACGGGAGGGATATAAATCAGGGATAGTGTTCAATCTGAACGGGAGGGATATAAATCAGGGACAGTGTTCAATCTGAACGGGAGGGATATAAATCAGGGACAGTGTTCAATCTGAACGGGAGGGATATAAATCAGGGATAGTGTTCAATCTGAACGGGAGGGATATAAATCAGGGACAGTGTTCAATCTGAACGGGAGGGATATAAATCAGGGACAGTGTTCAATCTGAACGGGAGGGATATAAATCAGGGACAGTGTTCAATCTGAACGGGAGGGATATAAATCAGGGATAGTGTTCAATCTGAACGGGAGGGATATAAATCAGGGATAGTGTTCAATCTGAACGGGAGGGATATAAATCAGGGACAGTGTTCAATCTGAACGGGAGGGATATAAATCAGGGACAGTGTTCAATCTGAACGGGAGGGATATAAATCAGGGATAGTGTTCAATCTGAACGGGAGGGATATAAATCAGGGACAGTGTTCAATCTGAACGGGAGGGATATAAATCAGGGATAGTGTTCAATCTGAACGGGAGGGATATAAATCAGGGACAGTGTTCAATCTGAACGGGAGGGATATAAATCAGGGATAGTGTTCAATCTGAACGGGAGGGATATAAATCAGGGATAGTGTTCAATCTGAACGGGAGGGATATAAATCAGGGATAGTGTTCAATCTGAACGGGAGGGATATAAATCAGGGACAGTGTTCAATCTGAACGGGAGGGATATAAATCAGGGACAGTGTTCAATCTGAACGGGAGGGATATAAATCAGGGATAGTGTTCAATCTGAACGGGAGGGATATAAATCAGGGATAGTGTTCAATCTGAACGGGAGGGATATAAATCAGGGATAGTGTTCAATCTGAACGGGAGGGATATAAATCAGGGATAGTGTTCAATCTGAACGGGAGGGATATAAATCAGGGATAGTGTTCAATCTGAACGGGAGGGATATAAATCAGGGACAGTGTTCAATCTGAACGGGAGGGATATAAATCAGGGATAGTGTTCAATCTGAACGGGAGGGATATAAATCAGGGATAGTGTTCAATCTGAACGGGAGGGATATAAATCAGGGATAGTGTTCAATCTGAACGGGAGGGATATAAATCAGGGATAGTGTTCAATCTGAACGGGAGGGATATAAATCAGGGATAGTGTTCAATCTGAACGGGAGGGATATAAATCAGGGATAGTGTTCAATCTGAACGGGAGGGATATAAATCAGGGATAGTGTTCAATCTGAACGGGAGGGATATAAATCAGGGACAGTGTTCAATCTGAACGGGAGGGATATAAATCAGGGATAGTGTTCAATCTGAACGGGAGGGATATAAATCAGGGACAGTGTTCAATCTGAACGGGAGGGATATAAATCAGGGACAGTGTTCAATCTGAACGGGAGGGATATAAATCAGGGACAGTGTTCAATCTGAACGGGAGGGATATAAATCAGGGATAGTGTTCAATCTGAACGGGAGGGATATAAATCAGGGACAGTGTTCAATCTGAACGGGAGGGATATAAATCAGGGATAGTGTTCAATCTGAACGGGAGGGATATAAATCAGGGACAGTGTTCAATCTGAACGGGAGGGATATAAATCAGGGACAGTGTTCAATCTGAACGGGAGGGATATAAATCAGGGACAGTGTTCAATCTGAACGGGAGGGATATAAATCAGGGATAGTGTTCAATCTGAACGGGAGGGATATAAATCAGGGACAGTGTTCAATCTGAACGGGAGGGATATAAATCAGGGACAGTGTTCAATCTGAACGGGAGGGATATAAATCAGGGACAGTGTTCAATCTGAACGGGAGGGATATAAATCAGGGACAGTGTTCAATCTGAACGGGAGGGATATAAATCAGGGACAGTGTTCAATCTGAACGGGAGGGATATAAATCAGGGACAGTGTTCAATCTGAACGGGAGGGATATAAATCAGGGACAGTGTTCAATCTGAACGGGAGGGATATAAATCAGGGACAGTGTTCAATCTGAACGGGAGGGATATAAATCAGGGATAGTGTTCAATCTGAACGGGAGGGATATAAATCAGGGACAGTGTTCAATCTGAACGGGAGGGATATAAATCAGGGACAGTGTTCAATCTGAACGGGAGGGATATAAATCAGGGACAGTGTTCAATCTGAACGGGAGGGATATAAATCAGGGATAGTGTTCAATCTGAACGGGAGGGATATAAATCAGGGACAGTGTTCAATCTGAACGGGAGGGATATAAATCAGGGACAGTGTTCAATCTGAACGGGAGGGATATAAATCAGGGACAGTGTTCAATCTGAACGGGAGGGATATAAATCAGGGATAGTGTTCAATCTGAACGGGAGGGATATAAATCAGGGACAGTGTTCAATCTGAACGGGAGGGATATAAATCAGGGACAGTGTTCAATCTGAACGGGAGGGATATAAATCAGGGATAGTGTTCAATCTGAACGGGAGGGATATAAATCAGGGACAGTGTTCAATCTGAACGGGAGGGATATAAATCAGGGATAGTGTTCAATCTGAACGGGAGGGATATAAATCAGGGATAGTGTTCAATCTGAACGGGAGGGATATAAATCAGGGATAGTGTTCAATCTGAACGGGAGGGATATAAATCAGGGACAGTGTTCAATCTGAACGGGAGGGATATAAATCAGGGACAGTGTTCAATCTGAACGGGAGGGATATAAATCAGGGACAGTGTTCAATCTGAACGGGAGGGATATAAATCAGGGATAGTGTTCAATCTGAACGGGAGGGATATAAATCAGGGACAGTGTTCAATCTGAACGGGAGGGATATAAATCAGGGACAGTGTTCAATCTGAACGGGAGGGATATAAATCAGGGACAGTGTTCAATCTGAACGGGAGGGATATAAATCAGGGATAGTGTTCAATCTGAACGGGAGGGATATAAATCAGGGACAGTGTTCAATCTGAACGGGAGGGATATAAATCAGGGATAGTGTTCAATCTGAACGGGAGGGATATAAATCAGGGACAGTGTTCAATCTGAACGGGAGGGATATAAATCAGGGACAGTGTTCAATCTGAACGGGAGGGATATAAATCAGGGACAGTGTTCAATCTGAACGGGAGGGATATAAATCAGGGACAGTGTTCAATCTGAACGGGAGGGATATAAATCAGGGATAGTGTTCAATCTGAACGGGAGGGATATAAATCAGGGATAGTGTTCAATCTGAACGGGAGGGATATAAATCAGGGACAGTGTTCAATCTGAACGGGAGGGATATAAATCAGGGATAGTGTTCAATCTGAACGGGAGGGATATAAATCAGGGATAGTGTTCAATCTGAACGGGAGGGATATAAATCAGGGACAGTGTTCAATCTGAACGGGAGGGATATAAATCAGGGATAGTGTTCAATCTGAACGGGAGGGATATAAATCAGGGATAGTGTTCAATCTGAACGGGAGGGATATAAATCAGGGACAGTGTTCAATCTGAACGGGAGGGATATAAATCAGGGACAGTGTTCAATCTGAACGGGAGGGATATAAATCAGGGACAGTGTTCAATCTGAACGGGAGGGATATAAATCAGGGACAGTGTTCAATCTGAACGGGAGGGATATAAATCAGGGATAGTGTTCAATCTGAACGGGAGGGATATAAATCAGGGATAGTGTTCAATCTGAACGGGAGGGATATAAATCAGGGACAGTGTTCAATCTGAACGGGAGGGATATAAATCAGGGACAGTGTTCAATCTGAACGGGAGGGATATAAATCAGGGACAGTGTTCAATCTGAACGGGAGGGATATAAATCAGGGATAGTGTTCAATCTGAACGGGAGGGATATAAATCAGGGACAGTGTTCAATCTGAACGGGAGGGATATAAATCAGGGATAGTGTTCAATCTGAACGGGAGGGATATAAATCAGGGACAGTGTTCAATCTGAACGGGAGGGATATAAATCAGGGATAGTGTTCAATCTGAACGGGAGGGATATAAATCAGGGATAGTGTTCAATCTGAACGGGAGGGATATAAATCAGGGATAGTGTTCAATCTGAACGGGAGGGATATAAATCAGGGATAGTGTTCAATCTGAACGGGAGGGATATAAATCAGGGATAGTGTTCAATCTGAACGGGAGGGATATAAATCAGGGATAGTGTTCAATCTGAACGGGAGGGATATAAATCAGGGACAGTGTTCAATCTGAACGGGAGGGATATAAATCAGGGATAGTGTTCAATCTGAACGGGAGGGATATAAATCAGGGACAGTGTTCAATCTGAACGGGAGGGATATAAATCAGGGATAGTGTTCAATCTGAACGGGAGGGATATAAATCAGGGATAGTGTTCAATCTGAACGGGAGGGATATAAATCAGGGATAGTGTTCAATCTGAACGGGAGGGATATAAATCAGGGATAGTGTTCAATCTGAACGGGAGGGATATAAATCAGGGATAGTGTTCAATCTGAACGGGAGGGATATAAATCAGGGATAGTGTTCAATCTGAACGGGAGGGATATAAATCAGGGACAGTGTTCAATCTGAACGGGAGGGATATAAATCAGGGATAGTGTTCAATCTGAACGGGAGGGATATAAATCAGGGACAGTGTTCAATCTGAACGGGAGGGATATAAATCAGGGATAGTGTTCAATCTGAACGGGAGGGATATAAATCAGGGACAGTGTTCAATCTGAACGGGAGGGATATAAATCAGGGACAGTGTTCAATCTGAACGGGAGGGATATAAATCAGGGATAGTGTTCAATCTGAACGGGAGGGATATAAATCAGGGACAGTGTTCAATCTGAACGGGAGGGATATAAATCAGGGACAGTGTTCAATCTGAACGGGAGGGATATAAATCAGGGACAGTGTTCAATCTGAACGGGAGGGATATAAATCAGGGACAGTGTTCAATCTGAACGGGAGGGATATAAATCAGGGATAGTGTTCAATCTGAACGGGAGGGATATAAATCAGGGATAGTGTTCAATCTGAACGGGAGGGATATAAATCAGGGATAGTGTTCAATCTGAACGGGAGGGATATAAATCAGGGACAGTGTTCAATCTGAACGGGAGGGATATAAATCAGGGATAGTGTTCAATCTGAACGGGAGGGATATAAATCAGGGATAGTGTTCAATCTGAACGGGAGGGATATAAATCAGGGATAGTGTTCAATCTGAACGGGAGGGATATAAATCAGGGACAGTGTTCAATCTGAACGGGAGGGATATAAATCAGGGATAGTGTTCAATCTGAACGGGAGGGATATAAATCAGGGACAGTGTTCAATCTGAACGGGAGGGATATAAATCAGGGACAGTGTTCAATCTGAACGGGAGGGATATAAATCAGGGACAGTGTTCAATCTGAACGGGAGGGATATAAATCAGGGATAGTGTTCAATCTGAACGGGAGGGATATAAATCAGGGACAGTGTTCAATCTGAACGGGAGGGATATAAATCAGGGATAGTGTTCAATCTGAACGGGAGGGATATAAATCAGGGACAGTGTTCAATCTGAACGGGAGGGATATAAATCAGGGATAGTGTTCAATCTGAACGGGAGGGATATAAATCAGGGACAGTGTTCAATCTGAACGGGAGGGATATAAATCAGGGATAGTGTTCAATCTGAACGGGAGGGATATAAATCAGGGATAGTGTTCAATCTGAACGGGAGGGATATAAATCAGGGACAGTGTTCAATCTGAACGGGAGGGATATAAATCAGGGATAGTGTTCAATCTGAACGGGAGGGATATAAATCAGGGACAGTGTTCAATCTGAACGGGAGGGATATAAATCAGGGATAGTGTTCAATCTGAACGGGAGGGATATAAATCAGGGACAGTGTTCAATCTGAACGGGAGGGATATAAATCAGGGACAGTGTTCAATCTGAACGGGAGGGATATAAATCAGGGACAGTGTTCAATCTGAACGGGAGGGATATAAATCAGGGACAGTGTTCAATCTGAACGGGAGGGATATAAATCAGGGATAGTGTTCAATCTGAACGGGAGGGATATAAATCAGGGATAGTGTTCAATCTGAACGGGAGGGATATAAATCAGGGATAGTGTTCAATCTGAACGGGAGGGATATAAATCAGGGATAGTGTTCAATCTGAACGGGAGGGATATAAATCAGGGATAGTGTTCAATCTGAACGGGAGGGATATAAATCAGGGATAGTGTTCAATCTGAACGGGAGGGATATAAATCAGGGACAGTGTTCAATCTGAACGGGAGGGATATAAATCAGGGATAGTGTTCAATCTGAACGGGAGGGATATAAATCAGGGATAGTGTTCAATCTGAACGGGAGGGATATAAATCAGGGACAGTGTTCAATCTGAACGGGAGGGATATAAATCAGGGATAGTGTTCAATCTGAACGGGAGGGATATAAATCAGGGATAGTGTTCAATCTGAACGGGAGGGATATAAATCAGGGACAGTGTTCAATCTGAACGGGAGGGATATAAATCAGGGATAGTGTTCAATCTGAACGGGAGGGATATAAATCAGGGACAGTGTTCAATCTGAACGGGAGGGATATAAATCAGGGACAGTGTTCAATCTGAACGGGAGGGATATAAATCAGGGATAGTGTTCAATCTGAACGGGAGGGATATAAATCAGGGACAGTGTTCAATCTGAACGGGAGGGATATAAATCAGGGACAGTGTTCAATCTGAACGGGAGGGATATAAATCAGGGACAGTGTTCAATCTGAACGGGAGGGATATAAATCAGGGACAGTGTTCAATCTGAACGGGAGGGATATAAATCAGGGATAGTGTTCAATCTGAACGGGAGGGATATAAATCAGGGATAGTGTTCAATCTGAACGGGAGGGATATAAATCAGGGATAGTGTTCAATCTGAACGGGAGGGATATAAATCAGGGACAGTGTTCAATCTGAACGGGAGGGATATAAATCAGGGATAGTGTTCAATCTGAACGGGAGGGATATAAATCAGGGATAGTGTTCAATCTGAACGGGAGGGATATAAATCAGGGATAGTGTTCAATCTGAACGGGAGGGATATAAATCAGGGACAGTGTTCAATCTGAACGGGAGGGATATAAATCAGGGATAGTGTTCAATCTGAACGGGAGGGATATAAATCAGGGACAGTGTTCAATCTGAACGGGAGGGATATAAATCAGGGACAGTGTTCAATCTGAACGGGAGGGATATAAATCAGGGACAGTGTTCAATCTGAACGGGAGGGATATAAATCAGGGATAGTGTTCAATCTGAACGGGAGGGATATAAATCAGGGACAGTGTTCAATCTGAACGGGAGGGATATAAATCAGGGATAGTGTTCAATCTGAACGGGAGGGATATAAATCAGGGACAGTGTTCAATCTGAACGGGAGGGATATAAATCAGGGATAGTGTTCAATCTGAACGGGAGGGATATAAATCAGGGATAGTGTTCAATCTGAACGGGAGGGATATAAATCAGGGACAGTGTTCAATCTGAACGGGAGGGATATAAATCAGGGATAGTGTTCAATCTGAACGGGAGGGATATAAATCAGGGACAGTGTTCAATCTGAACGGGAGGGATATAAATCAGGGACAGTGTTCAATCTGAACGGGAGGGATATAAATCAGGGATAGTGTTCAATCTGAACGGGAGGGATATAAATCAGGGACAGTGTTCAATCTGAACGGGAGGGATATAAATCAGGGATAGTGTTCAATCTGAACGGGAGGGATATAAATCAGGGACAGTGTTCAATCTGAACGGGAGGGATATAAATCAGGGACAGTGTTCAATCTGAACGGGAGGGATATAAATCAGGGACAGTGTTCAATCTGAACGGGAGGGATATAAATCAGGGACAGTGTTCAATCTGAACGGGAGGGATATAAATCAGGGATAGTGTTCAATCTGAACGGGAGGGATATAAATCAGGGACAGTGTTCAATCTGAACGGGAGGGATATAAATCAGGGACAGTGTTCAATCTGAACGGGAGGGATATAAATCAGGGACAGTGTTCAATCTGAACGGGAGGGATATAAATCAGGGATAGTGTTCAATCTGAACGGGAGGGATATAAATCAGGGACAGTGTTCAATCTGAACGGGAGGGATATAAATCAGGGACAGTGTTCAATCTGAACGGGAGGGATATAAATCAGGGACAGTGTTCAATCTGAACGGGAGGGATATAAATCAGGGATAGTGTTCAATCTGAACGGGAGGGATATAAATCAGGGATAGTGTTCAATCTGAACGGGAGGGATATAAATCAGGGACAGTGTTCAATCTGAACGGGAGGGATATAAATCAGGGATAGTGTTCAATCTGAACGGGAGGGATATAAATCAGGGATAGTGTTCAATCTGAACGGGAGGGATATAAATCAGGGACAGTGTTCAATCTGAACGGGAGGGATATAAATCAGGGATAGTGTTCAATCTGAACGGGAGGGATATAAATCAGGGACAGTGTTCAATCTGAACGGGAGGGATATAAATCAGGGACAGTGTTCAATCTGAACGGGAGGGATATAAATCAGGGACAGTGTTCAATCTGAACGGGAGGGATATAAATCAGGGATAGTGTTCAATCTGAACGGGAGGGATATAAATCAGGGACAGTGTTCAATCTGAACGGGAGGGATATAAATCAGGGATAGTGTTCAATCTGAACGGGAGGGATATAAATCAGGGACAGTGTTCAATCTGAACGGGAGGGATATAAATCAGGGATAGTGTTCAATCTGAACGGGAGGGATATAAATCAGGGACAGTGTTCAATCTGAACGGGAGGGATATAAATCAGGGATAGTGTTCAATCTGAACGGGAGGGATATAAATCAGGGATAGTGTTCAATCTGAACGGGAGGGATATAAATCAGGGACAGTGTTCAATCTGAACGGGAGGGATATAAATCAGGGATAGTGTTCAATCTGAACGGGAGGGATATAAATCAGGGACAGTGTTCAATCTGAACGGGAGGGATATAAATCAGGGATAGTGTTCAATCTGAACGGGAGGGATATAAATCAGGGACAGTGTTCAATCTGAACGGGAGGGATATAAATCAGGGACAGTGTTCAATCTGAACGGGAGGGATATAAATCAGGGACAGTGTTCAATCTGAACGGGAGGGATATAAATCAGGGACAGTGTTCAATCTGAACGGGAGGGATATAAATCAGGGATAGTGTTCAATCTGAACGGGAGGGATATAAATCAGGGATAGTGTTCAATCTGAACGGGAGGGATATAAATCAGGGATAGTGTTCAATCTGAACGGGAGGGATATAAATCAGGGATAGTGTTCAATCTGAACGGGAGGGATATAAATCAGGGATAGTGTTCAATCTGAACGGGAGGGATATAAATCAGGGATAGTGTTCAATCTGAACGGGAGGGATATAAATCAGGGACAGTGTTCAATCTGAACGGGAGGGATATAAATCAGGGATAGTGTTCAATCTGAACGGGAGGGATATAAATCAGGGATAGTGTTCAATCTGAACGGGAGGGATATAAATCAGGGACAGTGTTCAATCTGAACGGGAGGGATATAAATCAGGGATAGTGTTCAATCTGAACGGGAGGGATATAAATCAGGGATAGTGTTCAATCTGAACGGGAGGGATATAAATCAGGGACAGTGTTCAATCTGAACGGGAGGGATATAAATCAGGGATAGTGTTCAATCTGAACGGGAGGGATATAAATCAGGGACAGTGTTCAATCTGAACGGGAGGGATATAAATCAGGGACAGTGTTCAATCTGAACGGGAGGGATATAAATCAGGGATAGTGTTCAATCTGAACGGGAGGGATATAAATCAGGGACAGTGTTCAATCTGAACGGGAGGGATATAAATCAGGGACAGTGTTCAATCTGAACGGGAGGGATATAAATCAGGGACAGTGTTCAATCTGAACGGGAGGGATATAAATCAGGGATAGTGTTCAATCTGAACGGGAGGGATATAAATCAGGGATAGTGTTCAATCTGAACGGGAGGGATATAAATCAGGGATAGTGTTCAATCTGAACGGGAGGGATATAAATCAGGGATAGTGTTCAATCTGAACGGGAGGGATATAAATCAGGGACAGTGTTCAATCTGAACGGGAGGGATATAAATCAGGGATAGTGTTCAATCTGAACGGGAGGGATATAAATCAGGGATAGTGTTCAATCTGAACGGGAGGGATATAAATCAGGGATAGTGTTCAATCTGAACGGGAGGGATATAAATCAGGGACAGTGTTCAATCTGAACGGGAGGGATATAAATCAGGGATAGTGTTCAATCTGAACGGGAGGGATATAAATCAGGGACAGTGTTCAATCTGAACGGGAGGGATATAAATCAGGGACAGTGTTCAATCTGAACGGGAGGGATATAAATCAGGGACAGTGTTCAATCTGAACGGGAGGGATATAAATCAGGGATAGTGTTCAATCTGAACGGGAGGGATATAAATCAGGGACAGTGTTCAATCTGAACGGGAGGGATATAAATCAGGGATAGTGTTCAATCTGAACGGGAGGGATATAAATCAGGGACAGTGTTCAATCTGAACGGGAGGGATATAAATCAGGGATAGTGTTCAATCTGAACGGGAGGGATATAAATCAGGGATAGTGTTCAATCTGAACGGGAGGGATATAAATCAGGGACAGTGTTCAATCTGAACGGGAGGGATATAAATCAGGGATAGTGTTCAATCTGAACGGGAGGGATATAAATCAGGGACAGTGTTCAATCTGAACGGGAGGGATATAAATCAGGGACAGTGTTCAATCTGAACGGGAGGGATATAAATCAGGGATAGTGTTCAATCTGAACGGGAGGGATATAAATCAGGGACAGTGTTCAATCTGAACGGGAGGGATATAAATCAGGGATAGTGTTCAATCTGAACGGGAGGGATATAAATCAGGGACAGTGTTCAATCTGAACGGGAGGGATATAAATCAGGGACAGTGTTCAATCTGAACGGGAGGGATATAAATCAGGGACAGTGTTCAATCTGAACGGGAGGGATATAAATCAGGGACAGTGTTCAATCTGAACGGGAGGGATATAAATCAGGGATAGTGTTCAATCTGAACGGGAGGGATATAAATCAGGGACAGTGTTCAATCTGAACGGGAGGGATATAAATCAGGGACAGTGTTCAATCTGAACGGGAGGGATATAAATCAGGGACAGTGTTCAATCTGAACGGGAGGGATATAAATCAGGGATAGTGTTCAATCTGAACGGGAGGGATATAAATCAGGGACAGTGTTCAATCTGAACGGGAGGGATATAAATCAGGGACAGTGTTCAATCTGAACGGGAGGGATATAAATCAGGGATAGTGTTCAATCTGAACGGGAGGGATATAAATCAGGGACAGTGTTCAATCTGAACGGGAGGGATATAAATCAGGGATAGTGTTCAATCTGAACGGGAGGGATATAAATCAGGGATAGTGTTCAATCTGAACGGGAGGGATATAAATCAGGGACAGTGTTCAATCTGAACGGGAGGGATATAAATCAGGGACAGTGTTCAATCTGAACGGGAGGGATATAAATCAGGGACAGTGTTCAATCTGAACGGGAGGGATATAAATCAGGGATAGTGTTCAATCTGAACGGGAGGGATATAAATCAGGGACAGTGTTCAATCTGAACGGGAGGGATATAAATCAGGGACAGTGTTCAATCTGAACGGGAGGGATATAAATCAGGGACAGTGTTCAATCTGAACGGGAGGGATATAAATCAGGGACAGTGTTCAATCTGAACGGGAGGGATATAAATCAGGGATAGTGTTCAATCTGAACGGGAGGGATATAAATCAGGGATAGTGTTCAATCTGAACGGGAGGGATATAAATCAGGGACAGTGTTCAATCTGAACGGGAGGGATATAAATCAGGGATAGTGTTCAATCTGAACGGGAGGGATATAAATCAGGGATAGTGTTCAATCTGAACGGGAGGGATATAAATCAGGGATAGTGTTCAATCTGAACGGGAGGGATATAAATCAGGGATAGTGTTCAATCTGAACGGGAGGGATATAAATCAGGGATAGTGTTCAATCTGAACGGGAGGGATATAAATCAGGGATAGTGTTCAATCTGAACGGGAGGGATATAAATCAGGGATAGTGTTCAATCTGAACGGGAGGGATATAAATCAGGGACAGTGTTCAATCTGAACGGGAGGGATATAAATCAGGGATAGTGTTCAATCTGAACGGGAGGGATATAAATCAGGGACAGTGTTCAATCTGAACGGGAGGGATATAAATCAGGGACAGTGTTCAATCTGAACGGGAGGGATATAAATCAGGGATAGTGTTCAATCTGAACGGGAGGGATATAAATCAGGGATAGTGTTCAATCTGAACGGGAGGGATATAAATCAGGGATAGTGTT
This sequence comes from Hemiscyllium ocellatum, assembly GCF_020745735.1. NCBI lineage: Eukaryota > Metazoa > Chordata > Chondrichthyes > Orectolobiformes > Hemiscylliidae > Hemiscyllium > Hemiscyllium ocellatum. The sequence goes on along the minus strand of NC_083403.1, from coordinate 2,438,996 downwards.
CAATCTGAACGGGAGGGATATAAATCAGGGATAGTGTTCAATCTGAACGGGAGGGATATAAATCAGGGACAGTGTTCAATCTGAACGGGAGGGATATAAATCAGGGATAGTGTTCAATCTGAACGGGAGGGATATAAATCAGGGACAGTGTTCAATCTGAACGGGAGGGATATAAATCAGGGACAGTGTTCAATCTGAACGGGAGGGATATAAATCAGGGACAGTGTTCAATCTGAACGGGAGGGATATAAATCAGGGATAGTGTTCAATCTGAACGGGAGGGATATAAATCAGGGACAGTGTTCAATCTGAACGGGAGGGATATAAATCAGGGACAGTGTTCAATCTGAACGGGAGGGATATAAATCAGGGATAGTGTTCAATCTGAACGGGAGGGATATAAATCAGGGACAGTGTTCAATCTGAACGGGAGGGATATAAATCAGGGATAGTGTTCAATCTGAACGGGAGGGATATAAATCAGGGATAGTGTTCAATCTGAACGGGAGGGATATAAATCAGGGATAGTGTTCAATCTGAACGGGAGGGATATAAATCAGGGATAGTGTTCAATCTGAACGGGAGGGATATAAATCAGGGATAGTGTTCAATCTGAACGGGAGGGATATAAATCAGGGACAGTGTTCAATCTGAACGGGAGGGATATAAATCAGGGACAGTGTTCAATCTGAACGGGAGGGATATAAATCAGGGATAGTGTTCAATCTGAACGGGAGGGATATAAATCAGGGATAGTGTTCAATCTGAACGGGAGGGATATAAATCAGGGACAGTGTTCAATCTGAACGGGAGGGATATAAATCAGGGACAGTGTTCAATCTGAACGGGAGGGATATAAATCAGGGATAGTGTTCAATCTGAACGGGAGGGATATAAATCAGGGATAGTGTTCAATCTGAACGGGAGGGATATAAATCAGGGACAGTGTTCAATCTGAACGGGAGGGATATAAATCAGGGATAGTGTTCAATCTGAACGGGAGGGATATAAATCAGGGACAGTGTTCAATCTGAACGGGAGGGATATAAATCAGGGACAGTGTTCAATCTGAACGGGAGGGATATAAATCAGGGATAGTGTTCAATCTGAACGGGAGGGATATAAATCAGGGATAGTGTTCAATCTGAACGGGAGGGATATAAATCAGGGACAGTGTTCAATCTGAACGGGAGGGATATAAATCAGGGACAGTGTTCAATCTGAACGGGAGGGATATAAATCAGGGACAGTGTTCAATCTGAACGGGAGGGATATAAATCAGGGATAGTGTTCAATCTGAACGGGAGGGATATAAATCAGGGACAGTGTTCAATCTGAACGGGAGGGATATAAATCAGGGACAGTGTTCAATCTGAACGGGAGGGATATAAATCAGGGATAGTGTTCAATCTGAACGGGAGGGATATAAATCAGGGATAGTGTTCAATCTGAACGGGAGGGATATAAATCAGGGATAGTGTTCAATCTGAACGGGAGGGATATAAATCAGGGATAGTGTTCAATCTGAACGGGAGGGATATAAATCAGGGACAGTGTTCAATCTGAACGGGAGGGATATAAATCAGGGACAGTGTTCAATCTGAACGGGAGGGATATAAATCAGGGACAGTGTTCAATCTGAACGGGAGGGATATAAATCAGGGATAGTGTTCAATCTGAACGGGAGGGATATAAATCAGGGACAGTGTTCAATCTGAACGGGAGGGATATAAATCAGGGATAGTGTTCAATCTGAACGGGAGGGATATAAATCAGGGATAGTGTTCAATCTGAACGGGAGGGATATAAATCAGGGACAGTGTTCAATCTGAACGGGAGGGATATAAATCAGGGACAGTGTTCAATCTGAACGGGAGGGATATAAATCAGGGACAGTGTTCAATCTGAACGGGAGGGATATAAATCAGGGATAGTGTTCAATCTGAACGGGAGGGATATAAATCAGGGATAGTGTTCAATCTGAACGGGAGGGATATAAATCAGGGATAGTGTTCAATCTGAACGGGAGGGATATAAATCAGGGACAGTGTTCAATCTGAACGGGAGGGATATAAATCAGGGACAGTGTTCAATCTGAACGGGAGGGATATAAATCAGGGATAGTGTTCAATCTGAACGGGAGGGATATAAATCAGGGACAGTGTTCAATCTGAACGGGAGGGATATAAATCAGGGACAGTGTTCAATCTGAACGGGAGGGATATAAATCAGGGACAGTGTTCAATCTGAACGGGAGGGATATAAATCAGGGATAGTGTTCAATCTGAACGGGAGGGATATAAATCAGGGACAGTGTTCAATCTGAACGGGAGGGATATAAATCAGGGATAGTGTTCAATCTGAACGGGAGGGATATAAATCAGGGACAGTGTTCAATCTGAACGGGAGGGATATAAATCAGGGACAGTGTTCAATCTGAACGGGAGGGATATAAATCAGGGACAGTGTTCAATCTGAACGGGAGGGATATAAATCAGGGACAGTGTTCAATCTGAACGGGAGGGATATAAATCAGGGACAGTGTTCAATCTGAACGGGAGGGATATAAATCAGGGATAGTGTTCAATCTGAACGGGAGGGATATAAATCAGGGACAGTGTTCAATCTGAACGGGAGGGATATAAATCAGGGATAGTGTTCAATCTGAACGGGAGGGATATAAATCAGGGACAGTGTTCAATCTGAACGGGAGGGATATAAATCAGGGACAGTGTTCAATCTGAACGGGAGGGATATAAATCAGGGACAGTGTTCAATCTGAACGGGAGGGATATAAATCAGGGATAGTGTTCAATCTGAACGGGAGGGATATAAATCAGGGATAGTGTTCAATCTGAACGGGAGGGATATAAATCAGGGACAGTGTTCAATCTGAACGGGAGGGATATAAATCAGGGATAGTGTTCAATCTGAACGGGAGGGATATAAATCAGGGATAGTGTTCAATCTGAACGGGAGGGATATAAATCAGGGATAGTGTTCAATCTGAACGGGAGGGATATAAATCAGGGACAGTGTTCAATCTGAACGGGAGGGATATAAATCAGGGACAGTGTTCAATCTGAACGGGAGGGATATAAATCAGGGATAGTGTTCAATCTGAACGGGAGGGATATAAATCAGGGACAGTGTTCAATCTGAACGGGAGGGATATAAATCAGGGATAGTGTTCAATCTGAACGGGAGGGATATAAATCAGGGATAGTGTTCAATCTGAACGGGAGGGATATAAATCAGGGACAGTGTTCAATCTGAACGGGAGGGATATAAATCAGGGACAGTGTTCAATCTGAACGGGAGGGATATAAATCAGGGATAGTGTTCAATCTGAACGGGAGGGATATAAATCAGGGATAGTGTTCAATCTGAACGGGAGGGATATAAATCAGGGACAGTGTTCAATCTGAACGGGAGGGATATAAATCAGGGATAGTGTTCAATCTGAACGGGAGGGATATAAATCAGGGACAGTGTTCAATCTGAACGGGAGGGATATAAATCAGGGATAGTGTTCAATCTGAACGGGAGGGATATAAATCAGGGACAGTGTTCAATCTGAACGGGAGGGATATAAATCAGGGATAGTGTTCAATCTGAACGGGAGGGATATAAATCAGGGATAGTGTTCAATCTGAACGGGAGGGATATAAATCAGGGATAGTGTTCAATCTGAACGGGAGGGATATAAATCAGGGATAGTGTTCAATCTGAACGGGAGGGATATAAATCAGGGATAGTGTTCAATCTGAACGGGAGGGATATAAATCAGGGATAGTGTTCAATCTGAACGGGAGGGATATAAATCAGGGACAGTGTTCAATCTGAACGGGAGGGATATAAATCAGGGACAGTGTTCAATCTGAACGGGAGGGATATAAATCAGGGACAGTGTTCAATCTGAACGGGAGGGATATAAATCAGGGACAGTGTTCAATCTGAACGGGAGGGATATAAATCAGGGACAGTGTTCAATCTGAACGGGAGGGATATAAATCAGGGATAGTGTTCAATCTGAACGGGAGGGATATAAATCAGGGACAGTGTTCAATCTGAACGGGAGGGATATAAATCAGGGACAGTGTTCAATCTGAACGGGAGGGATATAAATCAGGGATAGTGTTCAATCTGAACGGGAGGGATATAAATCAGGGACAGTGTTCAATCTGAACGGGAGGGATATAAATCAGGGATAGTGTTCAATCTGAACGGGAGGGATATAAATCAGGGATAGTGTTCAATCTGAACGGGAGGGATATAAATCAGGGATAGTGTTCAATCTGAACGGGAGGGATATAAATCAGGGATAGTGTTCAATCTGAACGGGAGGGATATAAATCAGGGATAGTGTTCAATCTGAACGGGAGGGATATAAATCAGGGACAGTGTTCAATCTGAACGGGAGGGATATAAATCAGGGACAGTGTTCAATCTGAACGGGAGGGATATAAATCAGGGACAGTGTTCAATCTGAACGGGAGGGATATAAATCAGGGATAGTGTTCAATCTGAACGGGAGGGATATAAATCAGGGACAGTGTTCAATCTGAACGGGAGGGATATAAATCAGGGACAGTGTTCAATCTGAACGGGAGGGATATAAATCAGGGACAGTGTTCAATCTGAACGGGAGGGATATAAATCAGGGATAGTGTTCAATCTGAACGGGAGGGATATAAATCAGGGATAGTGTTCAATCTGAACGGGAGGGATATAAATCAGGGACAGTGTTCAATCTGAACGGGAGGGATATAAATCAGGGATAGTGTTCAATCTGAACGGGAGGGATATAAATCAGGGACAGTGTTCAATCTGAACGGGAGGGATATAAATCAGGGATAGTGTTCAATCTGAACGGGAGGGATATAAATCAGGGACAGTGTTCAATCTGAACGGGAGGGATATAAATCAGGGACAGTGTTCAATCTGAACGGGAGGGATATAAATCAGGGATAGTGTTCAATCTGAACGGGAGGGATATAAATCAGGGACAGTGTTCAATCTGAACGGGAGGGATATAAATCAGGGACAGTGTTCAATCTGAACGGGAGGGATATAAATCAGGGACAGTGTTCAATCTGAACGGGAGGGATATAAATCAGGGATAGTGTTCAATCTGAACGGGAGGGATATAAATCAGGGACAGTGTTCAATCTGAACGGGAGGGATATAAATCAGGGATAGTGTTCAATCTGAACGGGAGGGATATAAATCAGGGATAGTGTTCAATCTGAACGGGAGGGATATAAATCAGGGACAGTGTTCAATCTGAACGGGAGGGATATAAATCAGGGACAGTGTTCAATCTGAACGGGAGGGATATAAATCAGGGACAGTGTTCAATCTGAACGGGAGGGATATAAATCAGGGATAGTGTTCAATCTGAACGGGAGGGATATAAATCAGGGATAGTGTTCAATCTGAACGGGAGGGATATAAATCAGGGATAGTGTTCAATCTGAACGGGAGGGATATAAATCAGGGACAGTGTTCAATCTGAACGGGAGGGATATAAATCAGGGACAGTGTTCAATCTGAACGGGAGGGATATAAATCAGGGATAGTGTTCAATCTGAACGGGAGGGATATAAATCAGGGACAGTGTTCAATCTGAACGGGAGGGATATAAATCAGGGACAGTGTTCAATCTGAACGGGAGGGATATAAATCAGGGACAGTGTTCAATCTGAACGGGAGGGATATAAATCAGGGATAGTGTTCAATCTGAACGGGAGGGATATAAATCAGGGACAGTGTTCAATCTGAACGGGAGGGATATAAATCAGGGACAGTGTTCAATCTGAACGGGAGGGATATAAATCAGGGATAGTGTTCAATCTGAACGGGAGGGATATAAATCAGGGATAGTGTTCAATCTGAACGGGAGGGATATAAATCAGGGATAGTGTTCAATCTGAACGGGAGGGATATAAATCAGGGACAGTGTTCAATCTGAACGGGAGGGATATAAATCAGGGATAGTGTTCAATCTGAACGGGAGGGATATAAATCAGGGACAGTGTTCAATCTGAACGGGAGGGATATAAATCAGGGATAGTGTTCAATCTGAACGGGAGGGATATAAATCAGGGATAGTGTTCAATCTGAACGGGAGGGATATAAATCAGGGACAGTGTTCAATCTGAACGGGAGGGATATAAATCAGGGACAGTGTTCAATCTGAACGGGAGGGATATAAATCAGGGACAGTGTTCAATCTGAACGGGAGGGATATAAATCAGGGACAGTGTTCAATCTGAACGGGAGGGATATAAATCAGGGACAGTGTTCAATCTGAACGGGAGGGATATAAATCAGGGACAGTGTTCAATCTGAACGGGAGGGATATAAATCAGGGATAGTGTTCAATCTGAACGGGAGGGATATAAATCAGGGATAGTGTTCAATCTGAACGGGAGGGATATAAATCAGGGACAGTGTTCAATCTGAACGGGAGGGATATAAATCAGGGATAGTGTTCAATCTGAACGGGAGGGATATAAATCAGGGACAGTGTTCAATCTGAACGGGAGGGATATAAATCAGGGACAGTGTTCAATCTGAACGGGAGGGATATAAATCAGGGATAGTGTTCAATCTGAACGGGAGGGATATAAATCAGGGACAGTGTTCAATCTGAACGGGAGGGATATAAATCAGGGATAGTGTTCAATCTGAACGGGAGGGATATAAATCAGGGACAGTGTTCAATCTGAACGGGAGGGATATAAATCAGGGACAGTGTTCAATCTGAACGGGAGGGATATAAATCAGGGATAGTGTTCAATCTGAACGGGAGGGATATAAATCAGGGATAGTGTTCAATCTGAACGGGAGGGATATAAATCAGGGATAGTGTTCAATCTGAACGGGAGGGATATAAATCAGGGATAGTGTTCAATCTGAACGGGAGGGATATAAATCAGGGATAGTGTTCAATCTGAACGGGAGGGATATAAATCAGGGACAGTGTTCAATCTGAACGGGAGGGATATAAATCAGGGATAGTGTTCAATCTGAACGGGAGGGATATAAATCAGGGATAGTGTTCAATCTGAACGGGAGGGATATAAATCAGGGATAGTGTTCAATCTGAACGGGAGGGATATAAATCAGGGACAGTGTTCAATCTGAACGGGAGGGATATAAATCAGGGACAGTGTTCAATCTGAACGGGAGGGATATAAATCAGGGATAGTGTTCAATCTGAACGGGAGGGATATAAATCAGGGACAGTGTTCAATCTGAACGGGAGGGATATAAATCAGGGATAGTGTTCAATCTGAACGGGAGGGATATAAATCAGGGACAGTGTTCAATCTGAACGGGAGGGATATAAATCAGGGACAGTGTTCAATCTGAACGGGAGGGATATAAATCAGGGATAGTGTTCAATCTGAACGGGAGGGATATAAATCAGGGACAGTGTTCAATCTGAACGGGAGGGATATAAATCAGGGATAGTGTTCAATCTGAACGGGAGGGATATAAATCAGGGACAGTGTTCAATCTGAACGGGAGGGATATAAATCAGGGACAGTGTTCAATCTGAACGGGAGGGATATAAATCAGGGACAGTGTTCAATCTGAACGGGAGGGATATAAATCAGGGATAGTGTTCAATCTGAACGGGAGGGATATAAATCAGGGACAGTGTTCAATCTGAACGGGAGGGATATAAATCAGGGACAGTGTTCAATCTGAACGGGAGGGATATAAATCAGGGATAGTGTTCAATCTGAACGGGAGGGATATAAATCAGGGACAGTGTTCAATCTGAACGGGAGGGATATAAATCAGGGATAGTGTTCAATCTGAACGGGAGGGATATAAATCAGGGACAGTGTTCAATCTGAACGGGAGGGATATAAATCAGGGACAGTGTTCAATCTGAACGGGAGGGATATAAATCAGGGACAGTGTTCAATCTGAACGGGAGGGATATAAATCAGGGATAGTGTTCAATCTGAACGGGAGGGATATAAATCAGGGATAGTGTTCAATCTGAACGGGAGGGATATAAATCAGGGACAGTGTTCAATCTGAACGGGAGGGATATAAATCAGGGATAGTGTTCAATCTGAACGGGAGGGATATAAATCAGGGATAGTGTTCAATCTGAACGGGAGGGATATAAATCAGGGATAGTGTTCAATCTGAACGGGAGGGATATAAATCAGGGACAGTGTTCAATCTGAACGGGAGGGATATAAATCAGGGATAGTGTTCAATCTGAACGGGAGGGATATAAATCAGGGACAGTGTTCAATCTGAACGGGAGGGATATAAATCAGGGATAGTGTTCAATCTGAACGGAGGGATATAAATCAGGATAGTGTTCAATCTGAACGGCAGGGATATAAATCAGGGACAGTGTTCAATCTGAACAGGAGGGATATAAATCAGAGACAGTGTTCAATCTGAACGGGAGGGGATATAAATCAGGGATAGTGTTCAATCCGAACGGGAGGGATATAAATCAGGGATAGTGTTCAATCTGAACGGAGGGATATAAATCAGGGACAGTGTTCAATCGAACGGGAGGGATATAAATCAGGATAGTGTTCAATCTGAACGGGAGGGATATAAATCAGGGACAGTGTTGAAACCGAACGGGAGGGATATAAATCAGGGATAGTGTTCAATCTGAACGGGAGGGATATAATCAGGGACAGTGTTCAATCTGAACGGGAGGTATATAAATCAGGGATAGTGTTCAATCTGAGCGGGAGGGATATAAATCAGGATAGTGTTCAATCTGAACGGGAGCGATATAAATCAGGGATAGTGTTCAATCTGAACGGGAGGGATATAAATCAGGGATAGTGTTCAATCTGAACGTGCGGGATATAAATCAGGGATAGTGTTCAATTCGAACGGGAGGGATATAAATCAAGGGATAGTGTTCAATCTGAACGGGAGGGGATATAAATCAGGGACAGTGTTCAATCTGAACGGGAGGGATATAAATCAGGGACAGTGTTCAATCTGAACCGGAGGGATATAAATCAGGGACAGTGTTCACTCTGAACGGGAGGGATATAAATCAGGGACAGTGTTCACTCTGAACGGGAGGGATATAAATCAGCGACAGTGTTCAATCTGAACGGGGAGGATATAAATCAGGGATAGTGTACAATCTGAACGGGAGGGATACAAATCAGGGACAGTGTTCAATCTGAACGGGAGGGATATAAATCAGGGACCGTGTTCAATCTGAACGGGAGGGATATAAATCAGGGATAGTGTTCAATCTGAACGGGAGGCATATAAATCAGGGACAGTGTTCAATCTGAACGGGAGGGATATAAATCAGGATAGTGTTCAATCTGAACGGGAGGATATAAATCAGGGATAGTGTTCAATCTGAACGGAGGGATATAAATCAGGGATAGTGTTCAATCTGAACGGGAGGGATATAAATCATGGATAGTGTTCAATCTGAACGGGAGGGATATAAATCAGGATAGTGTTCAATCTGAACGGGAGGGATATAAATCCAGGGACAGTGTTCAATCTGAACGGAGGGATATAAATCAGGGACAGTGTTCAATCTGAACGGGAGGGATATAAATCAGGGACAGTGTACAATCTGAACGGGAGGGATATAAATCAGGATAGTGTTCAATCTGAAAGGGAGGGATATAAATCAGGGACAGTGTTCAATCTGAACGGGAGGAATATAAATCAGGGACAGTGTTTAATCTGAACAGGAGGGATATAAATCAGGGACAGTGTTCAATCTGAACGGGAGTGATATAAATCAGGGATAGTGTTTAATCTGAACGGGAGGGATATAAATCAGGGATAGTGTTGAATCTGAACGGGAGGGATATAAATCAGGGACAGTGTTCAATCTGAACGGGAGGGATATAAATCAGGGATAGTGTTCAAACTGAACGGGAGGGATATAAATCAGGGACAGTGTTCAATCTGAACGGGAGGGATATAAATCAGTGATAGTGTTCAATCTGAACGGGAGGGATATAAATCAGGGACAGTGTTCAATCTGAACGGGAGGGATATAAATCAGGGACAGTGTTCAATCTGAACGGGAGGGATACAAATCAGGGATAGTGTTCAATCTGAACGGCAGGGATATAAATCAGGGACAGTGTTCAATCTGAACGCGAGGGATATAAATCAGGGACAGTGTTCAATCTGAACAGGAGGGATATAAATCAGAGACAGTGTTCAATCTGAACGGGAGGGATATAAATCAGGGATAGTGTTCAATCCGAACGGGAGGGATATAAATCAGGGACAGTGTTCAATCCGAACGGTAGGGATATAAATCAGGGATAGTGTTCAATCTGAACGGGAGGGATATAAATCCGGGATAGTGTTCAATCTGAACGGGAGGGATATAAATCAGGGACAGTGTTCAATCTGCACGGGAGGGATATAAATCAGGGACAGTGTTCAATCCGTACGGGAGGGATATAAATCAGAGACAGTGTTCAATCCGAACGGGAGGGATATAAATCAGGTATAGTGTTCAATCTGAACGGGAGGAATATAAATCAGGGATAGTGTTCAATCCGAACGGGAGGGATATAAATCAGGGATAGTGTTCAATCTGAACGGTAGGGATATAAATCAGGGACAGTGTTCAATCTGAACGGGAGGGATATAAATCAGGGACAGTGTTCAATCTGAACGGGAGGGATATAAATCAGGGATAGTGTTCAATCTGAACGGGAGGGATATAAATCAGGGACAGTGTTCAATTCGAACGGGAGGGATATAAATCAGGGACAGTGTTCAATCTGAACGGGAGGGATATAAATCAGGGACAGTGTTCAATCCGAACGGGAGGGATATAAATCAGGGATAGTGTACAATCTGAACGGGAGGGATATAAATCAGGGACAGTGTACAATCTGAACGGGAGGGATATAAATCAGGGACAGTGTTCAATCTGAACGGGAGGGATATAAATCAGGGATAGTGTTCAATCTGAACGGGAGGGATAAAATCAGGGATAATGTTCAATCTGAACGGGAGGGATATAAATCAGGGATAGTGTTCAAACTGAACGGGAGGGATATAAATCATGGACAGTTTTCAATCTGAACGGGAGGGATATAAATCAGTGATAGTGTTCAATCTGAACGGGATGGATATAAATCAGGGACAGTGTTCAATCTGAACAGGTGGGATATAAATCAGGGATAGTGTTCAATCTGAACGGGAGGGATATAAATCAGTGATAGTGTTCAATCTTAACGGGAGGGATATAAATCAGGGACAGTGTTAAATCTGAACGGGAGGGATATAAATCAGGGACAGTGTTCAATCTGAACGGGAGGGATATAAATCAGGGACAGTGTTCAATCTGAACGGGAGGGAAATAAATCAGGGGCAGTGTTCAATCTGAACGGGAGGGATATAAATCAGGGACAGTGTTCAATCTGAACGGGAGGGATATAAATCAGGGACAGTGTTCAATCTGAACGGGAGGGATATAAATCAGGGATAGTGTTCAACCTGAACGGGAGGGATATAAATCAGGGATAGTGTTCAAACTGAACGGGAGGGATATAAATCAGGGACAGTTTTCAATCTGAACGGGAGGGATATAAATCAGTGATAGTGTTCAATCTGAACGGGAGGGATATAAATCAGGGACAGTGTTCAATCTGAACAGGTGGGATATAAATCAGGGACAGTGTTCAATCTGAACGGGAGGGATATAAATCAGGGATAGGGTTCAATCTGAACGGGAGGGATATAAATCAGGGACAGTGTTCAATCTGAACGGGAGGGATATAAATCAGGGATAGTGTTCAATCTGAACGGGAGGGATATAAATCAGGGACAGTGTTCAATCTGAACGGGAGGGATATAAATCAGGGACAGTGTTCAATCTGAACGGGAGGGATATAAATCAGGGTTAGTGTTCAATCTGAACGGGAGGTATATAAATCAGGGATAGGGTTCAATCTGAACGGGAGGGATATAAATCAGGGATAATGTTCAATCTGAACGGGAGGAATATAAATCAGGGATAGTGTTCAATCTGAACGGGAGGGATATAAATCAGGGATAGTGTTCAATCTGAACGGGAGGGATATAAATCAGGGACAGTGTTCAATCTGAAAGGGAGGGATATAAATCAGGGATAGTGTTCAATCTGAACGGGAGGGATATAAATCAGGGATAGTGTTCAATCTGAACGGGAGGGATATAAATCAGGGATAGTGTTCAATCTGAACGGGAGGGATATAAATCAGGGACAGTGTTCAATCTGAAAGGGAGGGATATAAATCAGGGATAGTGTTCAATCTGAACGGGAGGGATATAAATCAGGGATAGTGTTCAATTCGAACGGGAGGGATATAAATCAGGGACAGTGTTCAATCTGAACGGAGGGATATAAATCAGGGATAGTGTTCAATCTGAACGGGAGGGATATAAATCAGGGACAGTGTTCAATCTGAACGGAAGGGATATAAATCAGGGACAGTGTTCACTCTGAACGGGAGGGATATAAATCAGGGACAGTGTTCAATCTGAACTGGAGGGATATAAATCAGGGACAGTGTTCACTCTGAACGGGAGGGATATAAATCAGCGACAGTGTTCAATCTGAACGGGAGGGATATAAATCAGGGATAGTGTACAATCTGAACGGGAGGGATATAAATCAGGGACAGTGTTCAATCCGAACGGTAGGGATATAAATCAGGGATAGTGTTCAATCTGAACGGGAGGGATATAAATCCGGGATAGTGTTCAATCTGAACTGGAGGGATATAAATCAGGGACAGTGTTCACTCTGAACGGGAGGGATATAAATCAGCGACAGTGTTCAATCTGAACGGGAGGGATATAAATCAGGGATAGTGTACAATCTGAACGGGAGGGATATAAATCAGGGACAGTGTTCAATCCGAACGGTAGGGATATAAATCAGGGATAGTGTTCAATCTGAACGGGAGGGATATAAATCCGGGATAGTGTTCAATCTGTACGGGAGGGATATAAATCAGGGACAGTGTTCACTCTGAACGGGAGGGATATAAATCAGGGACAGTGTTCACTCTGAACGGGAGGGATATAAATCAGGGACAGTGTTCAATCTGAACCGGAGGGATATAAATCAGGGATAGTGTACAATCTGAACGGGAGGGATACAAATCAGGGACAGTGTTCAATCTGAACGGGAGGGATATAAATCAGGGACAGTGTTCAATCTGAACGGGAGGGATATAAATCAGGGATAGTGTTCAATCTGAACGGGAGCGATATAAATCAGGGACAGTGTTCAATCTGAACGGGAGGGATATAAATCAGGGATAGTGTACAATCTGAACGTGAGGAATATAAATCAGGGATAGTGTTCAATCTGAACGGGAGGGATATAAATCAGGGATAGTGTTCAATCTGAACGGGAGGGATATAAATCAGGGATAGTGTGGAATCTGAACGGGAGGGATATAAATCAGGGATAGGGTTCAATCTGAACGGGAGGGATATAAATCAGGGACAGTGTTCAATCTGAACGGGAGGGATTTAAATCAGGACAGTGTTCAATCTGAACGGGAGGGATATAAATCAGGGATAGTGTTCAATCTGAACGGGCGGGATATAAATCAGGGATAGTGTTCAATCTGAACGGGAGGGATATAAATCAGGGACAGTGTTCAATCTGAACGGGAGGGATATAAATCAGCGACATTGTTCAATCTGAAAGGGAGGGATATAAATCAGGGATAGTGTTCAATCTGAACGGGAGGGATATAAATCAGGGATAGTGTTCAATCTGAACGGGAGGGATATAAATCAGGAACAGTGTTCAATCTGAACGGGAGGGATATAAATCAGGGATAGTGTTCAATCTGAACGGGAGGAATATAAATCAGGGACAGTGTTTAATCTGAACAGGAGGGATATAAATCAGGGACAGTGTTCAATCTGAACGGGAGTGATATAAATCAGGGATAGTGTTTAATCTGAACGGGAGGGATATAAATCAGGGATAGTGTTGAATCTGAACGGGAGGGATATAAATCAGGGACAGTGTTCAATCTGAACGGGAGGGATATAAATCAGGGATAGTGTTCAATCTGAACGGGAGGGATATAAATCAGGGACAGTGTACAATCTGAACGGGAGGGATATAAATCAGTGATAGTGTTCAATCTGAACGGGAGAGATATAAATCAGGGACAGTGTTCAATCTGAACGGGAGGGATATAAATCAGGGACAGTGTTCAATCTGAACAGGTGGGATATAAATCAGGGATAGTGTTCAATCTGAACGGGAGGGATATAAATCAGGGATAGTGTTCAATCTGAACGGGAGGGATATAAATCAGGGATAGTGTTCAACCTGAACGGGAGGGATATAAATCAGGGATAGTGTTCAATCTGAACGGCAGGGATATAAATCAGGGACAGTGTTCAATCTGAACGGGAGGGATATAAATCAGGGACAGTGTTCAATCTGAACAGGAGGGATATAAATCAGAGACAGTGTTCAATCTGAACGGGAGGGATATAAATCAGGGATAGTGTTCAATCCGAACGGGAGGGATATAAATCAGGGACAGTGTTCAATCCGAACGGTAGGGATATAAATCAGGGATAGTGTTCAATCTGAACGGGAGGGATATAAATCCGGGATAGTGTTCAATCTGAACGGGAGGGATATAAATCAGGGACAGTGTTCAATCTGCACGGGAGGGATATAAATCAGGGACAGTGTTCAATCCGTACGGGAGGGATATAAATCAGAGACAGTGTTCAATCCGAACGGGAGGGATATAAATCAGGTATAGTGTTCAATCTGAACGGGAGGAATATAAATCAGGCATAGTGTTCAATCTGAACGGGAGGGATATAAATCAGGGATAGTGTTCAATCTGAACGGTAGGGATATAAATCAGGGACAGTGTTCAATCTGAACGGGAGGGATATAAATCAGGGACAGTGTTCAATCTGAACGGGAGGGATATAAATCAGGGATAGTGTTCAATCTGAACGGGAGGGATATAAATCAGGGACAGTGTTCAATTCGAACGGAAGGGATATAAATCAGGGACAGTGTTCAATTCGAACGGGAGGGATATAAATCAGGGACTGTGTTCAATCCGAACGGGAGGGATATAAATCAGGGATAGTGTACAATCTGAATGGTAGGGATATAAATCAGGGACAGTGTTCAATCTGAACGGGAGGGATATAAATCAGGGATAGTGTTCAATCTGAACGGGTGGGATATAAATCAGGGACAGTGTTCAATTCGAACGGGAGGGATATAAATCAGGGACAGTGTTCAATTCGAACGGGAGGGATATAAATCAGGGACAGTGTTCATTCTGAACTGGAGGGATATAAATCAGGGACAGTGTTCAATCTGAACGGGAGGGATATAAATCAGGGACAGTGTTCAATCTGAACGGGAGGGATATAAATCAGGGATAGGGTTCAATCTGAACGGGAGGGATATAAATCAGGGACAGTGTTTAATCTGAACGGGAGGGATATAAATCCGGGATAGTGTTCAAACTGAACGGGAGGGATATAAATCAGGGACAGTGTTCAATCTGCATTCGAGGGATATAAATCAGGGACAGTGTTCAATCCGAACGGGAGGGATATAAATCAGAGACAGTGTTCAATCCGAACGGGAGGGATAGAAATCAGGGATAGTGTTCAATCTGAATGGGAGGGATATAAATCAGGGATAGTGTTGAATCTGAACGGGAGGAATATAAATCAGGGACAGTGTTCAATCTTAACGGGAGGGATATAAATCAGGTATAGTTTTCAATCTGAACTGGAGGGATATAAATCAGGGATAGTGTTCAATCTGAACGGGAGGGATATAAATCAGGGATAGTGTTCAATCTGAACGGCAGGGATATAAATCAGGGACAGTGTTCAAATGAACGGGAGGGATATAAATCAGGGACAGTTTTCAATCTGAACGGGAGGGATATAAATCAGTGATAGTGTTCAATCTGAACGGGAGGGATATAAATCAGGGACAGTGTTCAATCTGAACAGGTGGGATATAAATCAGGGATAGTGTTCAATCTGAACGGGAGGGATATAAATCAGGGATAGTGTTCAAACTGAACGGCAGGGATATAAATCAGGGACAGTGTTCAATCTGAACAGGAGGGATATAAATCAGAGACAGTGTTCAATCTGAACGGGAGGGATATAAATCAGGGATAGTGTTCAATCCGAACGGGAGGGATATAAATCAGGGATAGTGTTCAATCTTAACGGGAGGGATATAAATCAGGGACAGTGTTCAATCCGAACGGTAGGGATATAAATCAGGGATAGTGTTCAATTCGAACGGGAGGGATATAAATCAGGGACAGTGTTGAAACCGAACGGGAGGGATATAAATCAGGGATAGTGTTCAATCTGAACGGGAGGGATATAAATCAGGGACAGTGTTCAATCTGAACGGGAGGAATATAAATCAGGGATAGTGTTCAATCCGAACGGGAGGGATATAAATCAGGGACAGTGTTCAATCTGAACGGGAGGTATATAAATCAGGGATAGTGTTCAATCTGAACGGGAGGAATATAAATCAGGGACAGTGTTCAATCTGAGCGGGAGGGATATAAATCAGGGACAGTGTTCAATCTGAACGGGAGGGATATAAATCAGGGATAGTGTTCAATCTGAACGGTAGGGATATAAATCAGGGACAGTGTTCAATCTGAACGGGAGGGATATAAATCAGGGACAGTGTTCAATCTGAACGGGAGGGATATAAATCAGGGATAGTGTTCAATCTGAACGGGAGGGATATAAATCAGGGACAGTGTTCAATCTGAACGGGAGGGATATAAATCAGGGACAGTGTTCAATCTGAACGGGAGGGATATAAATCAGGGATAGTGTTCAATCTGAACGGGAGGGATATAAATCAGGGACAGTGTTCAATCTGAACGGGAGGGATATAAGTCAGGGATAGTGTTCAATCTGAACGGAGGGATATAAATCAGGGATAGTGTTCAATCTGAACGGAGGGATATAAATCAGGGATAGTGTTCAATCTGAACGGGAGGGATATAAATCTGGGATAGTGTTCAATTCGAACGGGAGGGATATAAATCAGGGACAGTGTTCAATCTGAACGGGAGGGATATAAATCAGGGACAGTGTTCAATCTGAACGGGAGGGATATAAATCAGGGATAGTGTTCAATTCGAACGGGAGGGATATAAATCAGGGACAGTGTTCAATCCGAACAGGAGGGATATAAATCAGGGATAGTGTTCAATCTGAACTGGAGGGATATAAATCAGGGACAGTGTTCAATCTGAACGGAAGGGATATAAATCAGGGACAGTGTTCAATCTGAACTGGAGGGATATAAATCAGCGACAGTGTTCAATCTGAACGGGAGGGATATAAATCAGGGATAGTGTTCAATCTGAACGGGAGGGATATAAATCAGGGACAGTGTTCAATCTGAACGGGAGGGATATAAATCAGGGATAGTGTTCAATCATAACGGGAGGGATATAAATCAGGGACAGTGTTCAATCTGAACGGGAGGGATATAAATCAGGGATAGTGTACAATCTGAACGTAAGGAATATAAATCAGGGATAGTGTTCAATCTGAACGGAACGGATATAAATCAGGGATAGTGTTCAATCTGAACGGGAGGGATATAAATCAGGGACAGTGTTCAATCTGAATGGGAGGGATATAAATCAGGGACAGTGTTCAATCTGAACGGGAGGGATATAAATCAGGGATAGTGTACAATCTGAACGGGAGGGATATAAATCAGGGACAGTGTTCACTCTGAACGGGAGGGATATAAATCAGGGACAGTGTTCAATCTGAACGGGAGGGATATAAATCAGGGATAGTGTTCAATCTGAACGGGAGGGATATAAATCAGGGATAGTTTACAATCTGAACGGGAGGGATATAAATCAGGGACAGTGTTCAATCTGAACTGGAGGGATATAAATCAGGGACAGTGTTCACTCTGAACGGGAGGGATATAAATCAGGGACAGTGTTCAATCTGAACGGGAGGGATATAAATCAGGGATAGTGTTCAATCTGAACGGGAGGATATAAATCAGGGATAGTGTTCAATCTGAACGGGAGGGATATAAATCAGGGATAGTGTTCAATCTGAACGGGAGGGATATAAATCAGGGACAGTGTTCAATCTGAACGGGAGGGATATAAATCAGGGATAGTGTTCAATCTGAACGGGAGGGATATAAATCAGGGATAGTGTTCAATCTGAACGGGAGGGATATAAATCAGGGATAGTGTTCAATCTGAACGGGAGGGATATAAATCAGGGACAGTGTTCAATCTGAACGGGAGGGATATAAATCAGGGATAGTGTTCAATCTGAACGGGAGGGATATAAATCAGGGATAGTGTTCAATCTGAACGGGAGGGATATAAATCAGGGATAGTGTTCAATCTGAACGGGAGGGATATAAATCAGGGACAGTGTTCAATCTAACGGGAGGGATATAAATCAGGGATAGTGTTCAATCTGAACGGGAGGGATATAAATCAGGGACAGTGTTCAATCTGAACGGGAGGGATATAAATCAGGGACAGTGTTCAATCTGAACGGCAGGGATATAAATCAGGGACAGTGTTCAATCTGAACGGGAGGGATATAAATCAGGGACAGTTTTCAATCTGAACGGGAGGGATATAAATCAGGGACAGTGTTCAATCTGAACGGGAGGGATATAAATCAGGGACAGTGTTCAATCTGAACAGGTGGGATATAAATCAGGGACAGTGTTCAATCTGAACGGGAGGGATATAAATCAGGGATAGTGTTCAATCTGAACGGGAGGGATATAAATCAGTGATAGTGTTCAATCTGAACAGGAGGGATATAAATCAGGGACAGTGTTCAATCTGAACGGGAGGGATATAAATCAGGGACAGTGTTCAATCTGAACGGGAGGGATATAAATCAGGGATAGTGTTCAATCTTAACGGGAGGGATATAAATCAGGGATAGTGTTCAATCTGAACGGGAGGGATATAAATCAGGGATAGTGTTCAATCTGAACGGGAGGGATATAAATCAGGGACAGTGTTCAATCCGAACGGGAGGGATATAAATCAGGGATAGTGTTCAATCTGAACGGGAGGGATATAAATCAGGGACAGTGTTCAATCTGAACGGGAGGGATATAAATCAGGGACAGTGTTCAATCTGAACGGGAGGGATATAAATCAGGGATAGTGTTCAATCTGAACGGGAGGGATATAAATCAGGGACAGTGTTCAATCTGAACGGGAGGGATATAAATCAGGGACAGTGTTCAATCTGAGCGGGAGGGATATAAATCAGGGATAGTGTTCAATCTGAACGGGAGGGATATAAATCAGGGACAGTGTTCAATCTGAACGGAGGGATATAAATCAGGGACAGTGTTCAATCTGAACGGGAGGGATATAAATCAGGGATAGTGTTCAATCTGAACGGGAGGGATATAAATCAGGGACAGTGTTCAATCTGAACGGGAGGGATATAAATCAGGGATAGTGTTCAATCTGAACGGGAGGGATATAAATCAGGGACAGTGTTCAATCTGAACGGGAGGGATATAAATCAGGGACAGTGTTCAATCTGAACGGGAGGGATATAAATCAGGGACAGTGTTCAATCTGAACGGGAGGGATATAAATCAGGGATAGTGTTCAATCTGAACGGGAGGGATATAAATCAGGGATAGTGTTCAATCTGAACGGCAGGGATATAAATCAGGGATAGTGTTCAATCTGAACGGGAGGGATATAAATCAGGGATAGTGTTCAATCTGAACGGGAGGGATATAAATCAGGGATAGTGTTCAATCTGAACGGGAGGGATATAAATCAGGGATAGTGTTCAATCTGAACGGGAGGGATATAAATCAGGGACAGTGTTCAATCTGAACGGGAGGGATATAAATCAGGGACAGTGTTCAATCTGAACAGGAGGGATATAAATCAGGGATAGTGTTCAATCTGAACTGGAGGGATATAAATCAGGGACAGTGTTCAATCTGAACGGGAGGGATATAAATCAGGGATAGTGTTCACTCTGAACGGGAGGGATATAAATCAGCGATAGTGTTCAATCTGAACGGGAGGGATATAAATCAGGGACAGTGTTCAATCTGAACGGGAGGGATATAAATCAGGGACAGTGTTCAATCTGAACGGGAGGGATATAAATCAGGGATAGTGTTCAATCTGAACGGGAGGGATATAAATCAGGGATAGTGTTCAATCTGAACGGGAGGGATATAAATCAGGGACAGTGTTCAATCTGAACGGAAGGGATATAAATCAGGGATAGTGTTCAATCTGAACGGGACGGGATATAAATCAGGGACAGTGTTCAATCTGAACGGGAGGGATATAAATCAGGGATAGTGTTCAATCTGAACGGGAGGGATATAAATCAGGGACAGTGTTCAATCTGAACGGGAGGGATATAAATCAGGGATAGTGTTCAATCTGAACGGGAGGGATATAAATCAGGGACAGTGTTCACTCTGAACGGGAGGGATATAAATCAGGGATAGTGTTCAATCTGAACGGGAGGGATATAAATCAGGGACAGTGTTCAATCTGAACGGGAGGGATATAAATCAGGGACAGTGTACAATCTGAACGGGAGGGATATAAATCAGGGATAGTGTTCAATCTGAACTGGAGGGATATAAATCAGGGACAGTGTTCACTCTGAACGGGAGGGATATAAATCAGCGATAGTGTTCAATCTGAACGGGAGGGATATAAATCAGGGATAGTGTTCAATCTGAACGGAGGGATATAAATCAGGGACAGTGTTCAATCTGAACGGGAGGGATATAAATCAGGGACAGTGTTCAATCTGAACGGGAGGGATATAAATCAGGGATAGTGTTCAATCTGAAAGGGAGGGATATAAATCAGGGATAGTGTTCAATCTGAACGGGAGGGATATAAATCAGGGATAGTGTTCAATCTGAACGGGAGGGATATAAATCAGGGATAGTGTTCAATCTGAACGGGAGGGATATAAATCAGGGATAGTGTTCAATCTGAACGGGAGGGATATAAATCAGGGATAGTGTTCAATCTGAACGGGAGGGATATAAATCAGGGACAGTGTTCAATCTGAACGGGAGGGATATAAATCAGGGACAGTGTTCAATTCGAACGGGAGGGATATAAATCAGGGATAGTGTTCAATCTGAACGGGAGGGATATAAATCAGGGACAGTGTTAAATCTGAACGGAGGGATATAAATCAGGGACAGTGTTCAATCTGAACGGAAGGGATATAAATCAGGGATAGTGTTCACTCTGAACGGGAGGGATATAAATCAGGGACAGTGTTCAATCTGAACTGGAGGGATATAAATCAGGGACAGTGTTCAATCTGAACGGGAGGGATATAAATCAGCGACAGTGTTCAATCTGAACGGGAGGGATATAAATCAGGGATAGTGTACAATCTGAACGGGAGGGATATAAATCATGGACAGTGTTCAATCCGAACGGGAGGGATATAAATCAGGATAGTGTTCAATCTGAACGGGAGGGATATAAATCCGGGATAGTGTTCAATCTGAACGGGAGGGATATAAATCAGGGATAGTGTTCAATCTGCACGGGAGGGATATAAATCAGGGATAGTGTTCAATCCGAACGGGAGGGATATAAATCAGGGATAGTGTTCAATCTGAACGGGAGGATATAAATCAGGGATAGTGTTCAATCGGAACGGGAGGGATATAAATCAGGGATAGTGTTCAATCCGAACGGGAGGGATATAAATCAGGGGATAGTGTTCAATCTGAACGGGAGGTATATAAATCAGGGACAGTGTTCAATCTGAACGGGAGGAATATAAATCAGGGACAGTGTTCAATCTGAACGGGAGGGATATAAATCAGGGATAGTGTTCAATCTGAACGGGAGGGATATAAATCAGGGATAGTGTTCATCTGAACGGGAGGGATATAAATCAGGGACAGTGTTCATCTGAACGGGAGGGATATAAATCAGGGACAGTGTTCAATCTGAACGGAGGGGATATAAATCAGGGACAGTGTTCAATCTGACGGGAGGGATATAAATCAGGGATAGTGTTCAATCTGAACGGGAGGGATATAAATCAGGGATAGTGTTCAATCTGAACGGGAGGGATATAAATCAGGGATAGTGTTCAATCTGAACGGGAGGGATATAAATCAGGGACAGTGTTCAATCTGAACGGGAGGGATATAAATCAGGGATAGTGTTCAATCTGAACGGGAGGGATATAAATCAGGGATAGTGTTCAATCTGAACGGGAGGGATATAAATCAGGGATAGTGTTCAATCTGAACGGGAGGGATATAAATCAGGGACAGTGTTCAATCTGAACGGGAGGGATATAAATCAGGGATAGTGTTCAATCTGAACGGGAGGGATATAAATCAGGGATAGTGTTCAATCTGAACGGGAGGGATATAAATCAGGGATAGTGTTCAATCTGAACGGGAGGGATATAAATCAGGGACAGTGTTCAATCTGAACGGGAGGGATATAAATCAGGGATAGTGTTCAATCTGAACGGGAGGGATATAAATCAGGGACAGTGTTCAATCTGAACGGGAGGGATATAAATCAGGGACAGTGTTCAATCTGAACGGGAGGGATATAAATCAGGGACAGTGTTCAATCTGAACGGGAGGGATATAAATCAGGGACAGTGTTCAATCTGAACGGGAGGGATATAAATCAGGGACAGTGTTCAATCTGAACGGGAGGGATATAAATCAGGGATAGTGTTCAATCTGAACGGGAGGGATATAAATCAGGGACAGTGTTCAATCTGAACGGGAGGGATATAAATCAGGGATAGTGTTCAATCTGAACGGGAGGGATATAAATCAGGGATAGTGTTCAATCTGAACGGGAGGGATATAAATCAGGGACAGTGTTCAATCTGAACGGGAGGGATATAAATCAGGGACAGTGTTCAATCTGAACGGGAGGGATATAAATCAGGGATAGTGTTCAATCTGAACGGGAGGGATATAAATCAGGGATAGTGTTCAATCTGAACGGGAGGGATATAAATCAGGGATAGTGTTCAATCTGAACGGGAGGGATATAAATCAGGGACAGTGTTCAATCTGAACGGGAGGGATATAAATCAGGGATAGTGTTCAATCTGAACGGGAGGGATATAAATCAGGGACAGTGTTCAATCTGAACGGGAGGGATATAAATCAGGGACAGTGTTCAATCTGAACGGGAGGGATATAAATCAGGGATAGTGTTCAATCTGAACGGGAGGGATATAAATCAGGGACAGTGTTCAATCTGAACGGGAGGGATATAAATCAGGGACAGTGTTCAATCTGAACGGGAGGGATATAAATCAGGGATAGTGTTCAATCTGAACGGGAGGGATATAAATCAGGGACAGTGTTCAATCTGAACGGGAGGGATATAAATCAGGGACAGTGTTCAATCTGAACGGGAGGGATATAAATCAGGGATAGTGTTCAATCTGAACGGGAGGGATATAAATCAGGGACAGTGTTCAATCTGAACGGGAGGGATATAAATCAGGGATAGTGTTCAATCTGAACGGGAGGGATATAAATCAGGGATAGTGTTCAATCTGAACGGGAGGGATATAAATCAGGGATAGTGTTCAATCTGAACGGGAGGGATATAAATCAGGGATAGTGTTCAATCTGAACGGGAGGGATATAAATCAGGGACAGTGTTCAATCTGAACGGGAGGGATATAAATCAGGGACAGTGTTCAATCTGAACGGGAGGGATATAAATCAGGGATAGTGTTCAATCTGAACGGGAGGGATATAAATCAGGGACAGTGTTCAATCTGAACGGGAGGGATATAAATCAGGGATAGTGTTCAATCTGAACGGGAGGGATATAAATCAGGGACAGTGTTCAATCTGAACGGGAGGGATATAAATCAGGGACAGTGTTCAATCTGAACGGGAGGGATATAAATCAGGGACAGTGTTCAATCTGAACGGGAGGGATATAAATCAGGGATAGTGTTCAATCTGAACGGGAGGGATATAAATCAGGGACAGTGTTCAATCTGAACGGGAGGGATATAAATCAGGGATAGTGTTCAATCTGAACGGGAGGGATATAAATCAGGGACAGTGTTCAATCTGAACGGGAGGGATATAAATCAGGGATAGTGTTCAATCTGAACGGGAGGGATATAAATCAGGGATAGTGTTCAATCTGAACGGGAGGGATATAAATCAGGGATAGTGTTCAATCTGAACGGGAGGGATATAAATCAGGGACAGTGTTCAATCTGAACGGGAGGGATATAAATCAGGGACAGTGTTCAATCTGAACGGGAGGGATATAAATCAGGGATAGTGTACAATCTGAACGGGAGGGATATAAATCAGGGACAGTGTTCACTCTGAACGGGAGGGATATAAATCAGGGACAGTGTTCAATCTGAACGGGAGGGATATAAATCAGGATAGTGTTCAATCTGAACGGGAGGGATATTAATCAGGGATAGTGTTCAATCTGAACTGGAGGGATATAAATCAGGGACAGTGTTCAATCTGAACTGGAGGGATATAAATCAGGGACAGTGTTCAATCTGAACGGGAGGGATATAAATCAGCGACAGTGTTCAATCTGAACGGGAGGGATATAAATCAGGGATAGTGTTCAATCTGAACGGGAGGGATATAAATCAGGGACAGTGTTCAATCTGAACGGGAGGGATATAAATCAGGGACAGTGTTCAATCTGAACGGGAGGGATATAAATCAGGGACAGTGTTCAATCTGAACGGAGGGATATAAATCAGGGATAGTGTACAATCTGAACGGGAGGAATATAAATCAGGGATAGTGTTCAATCTGAACGGGAGTGATATAAATCAGGGATAGTGTTCAATCTGAACGGGAGGGATATAAATCAGGGATAGTGTTCACTCTGAACGGGAGGGATATAAATCAGGGATAGTGTTCAATCTGAACGGCAGGGATATAAATCAGGGATAGTGTTCAATCTGAACGGGAGGGATATAAATCAGGGATAGTGTTCAATCTGAACGGGAGGGATATAAATCAGGGATAGTGTTCAATCTGAACGGGAGGGATATAAATCAGGGATAGTGTTCAATCTGAACGGGAGGGATATAAATCAGGGACAGTGTTCAATCTGAACGGGAGGGATATAAATCAGGGACAGTGTTCAATCTGAACGGGAGGGATATAAATCAGGGATAGTGTTCAATCTGAACTGGAGGGATATAAATCAGGGATAGTGTTCAATCTGAACGGGAGGGATATAAATCAGGGATAGTGTTCAATCTGAACGGGAGGGATATAAATCAGGGACAGTGTTCAATCTGAACGGAGGGATATAAATCAGGGATAGTGTTCAATCTGAACGGGAGGGATATAAATCAGGGACAGTGTTCAATCTGAACGGGAGGGATATAAATCAGGGACAGTGTTCAATCTGAACGGGAGGGTTATAAATCAGGGATAGTGTTCAATCTGAACGGGAGGGATATAAATCAGGGATAGTGTTCAATCTGAACGGAGGGATATAAATCAGGGATAGTGTTCAATCTGAACGGGAGGGATATAAATCAGGGACAGTGTTCAATCTGAACGGGAGGGATATAAATCAGGGATAGTGTTCAATCTGAACGGGAGGGATATAAATCAGGGATAGTGTTCAATCTGAACGGGAGGGATATAAATCAGGGATAGTGTTCAATCTGAACGGGAGGGATATAAATCAGGGATAGTGTTCAATCTGAACGGGAGGGATATAAATCAGGGACAGTGTTCAATCTGAACGGGAGGGATATAAATCAGGGATAGTGTTCAATCTGAACGGGAGGGATATAAATCAGGGACAGTGTTCAATCTGAACGGGAGGGATATAAATCAGGGACAGTGTTCATTCTGAACGGGAGGGATATAAATCAGGGACAGTGTTCAATCTGAACGGGAGGGATATAAATCAGGGATAGTGTTCAATCTGAACGGGAGGGATATAAATCAGGGATAGTGTTCAATCTGAACAGGAGGGATATAAATCAGGGACAGTGTTCAATCTGAACGGGAGGGATATAAATCAGGGACAGTGTTCAATCTGAACGGGAGGGATATAAATCAGGGACAGTGTTCAATCTGAACGGGAGGGATATAAATCAGGGACAGTGTTCAATCTGAACGGGAGGGATATAAATCAGGGACAGTGTTCAATCTGAACGGGAGGGATATAAATCAGGGACAGTGTTCAATCTGAACGGGAGGGATATAAATCAGGGACAGTGTTCAATCTGAACGGGAGGGATATAAATCAGGGACAGTGTTCAATCTGAACGGGAGGGATATAAATCAGGGATAGTGTTCAATCTGAACGGGAGGGATATAAATCAGGAATAGTGTTCAATCTGAACAGGAGGGATATAAATCAGGGATAGTGTTCAATCTGAACGGGAGGGATATAAATCAGGGACAGTGTTCAATCTGAACGGGAGGGATATAAATCAGGGACAGTGTTCAATCTGAACGGGAGGGATATAAATCAGCGATAGTGTTCAATCTGAACGGGAGGGATATAAATCAGGGATAGTGTTCAATCTGAACGGGAGGGATATAAATCAGGGACAGTGTTCAATCTGAACGGGAGGGATATAAATCAGGGACAGTGTTCAATCTGAACGGGAGGGATATAAATCAGGGATAGTGTTCAATCTGAACGGGAGGGATATAAATCAGGGATAGTGTTCAATCTGAACAGGAGGGATATAAATCAGGGATAGTGTTCAATCTGAACGGGAGGGATATAAATCAGGGACAGTGTTCAATCTGAACGGGAGGGATATAAATCAGGGATAGTGTTCAATCTGAACGGGAGGGATATAAATCAGGGATAGTGTTCAATCTGAACGGGAGGGATATAAATCAGGGATAGTGTTCAATCTGAACGGGAGGGATATAAATCAGGGATAGTGCTCAATCTGAACGGGAGGGATATAAATCAGGGACAGTGTTCAATCTGAACGGGAGGGATATAAATCAGGGATAGTGTACAATCTGAACGGGAGGGATATAAATCAGGGACAGTGTTCAATCTGAACGGGAGGGTTATAAATCAGGGATAGTGTTCAATCTGAACGGGAGGGATATAAATCAGGGATAGTGTTCAATCTGAACGGGAGGGATATAAATCAGGGATAGTGTTCAATCTGAACGGGAGGGATATAAATCAGGGATAGTGTTCAATCTGAACGGGAGGGATATAAATCAGGGACAGTGTTCAATCTGAACGGGAGGGATATAAATCAGGGACAGTGTTCAATCTGAACGGGAGGGATATAAATCAGGGATAGTGTTCAATCTGAACGGGAGGGATATAAATCAGGGATAGTGTTCAATCTGAACGGGAGGGATATAAATCAGGGACAGTGTTCAATCTGAACGGGAGGGATATAAATCAGGGATAGTGTTCAATCTGAACGGGAGGGATATAAATCAGGGACAGTGTTCAATCTGAACGGGAGGGATATAAATCAGGGACAGTGTTCAATCTGAACGGGAGGGATATAAATCAGGGATAGTGTTCAATCTGAACAGGAGGGATATAAATCAGGATAGTGTTCAATCTGAACGGAGGGATATAAATCAGGGATAGTGTTCAATCTGAACGGGAGGGATATAAATCAGGGACAGTGTTCAATCTGAACGGGAGGGATATAAATCAGGGACAGTGTTCAATCTGAACGGGAGGGATATAAATCAGGGATAGTGTTCAATCTGAACGGAGGGATATAAATCAGGGATAGTGTTCAATCTGAACGGGAGGGATATAAATCAGGGACAGTGTTCAATCTGAACGGAGGGATATAAATCAGGGACAGTGTTCAATCTGAACGGGAGGGATATAAATCAGGGATAGTGTTCAATCTGAACGGGAGGGATATAAATCAGGGACAGTGTTCAATCTGAACTGGAGGGATATAAATCAGGAACAGTGTTCAATCTGAACGGGAGGGATATAAATCAGGGATAGTGTTCAATCTGAACGGGAGGGATATAAATCAGGGACAGTGTTCAATCTGAACGGGAGGGATATAAATCAGGGACAGTGTTCAATCTGAACGGAGGGATATAAATCAGGGATAGTGTTCAATCTGAACGGAGGGATATAAATCAGGGATAGTGTTCAATCTGAACGGGAGGGATATAAATCAGGGATAGTGTTCAATCTGAACGGGAGGGATATAAATCAGGGACAGTGTTCAATCTGAACGGGAGGGATATAAATCAGGGATAGTGTTCAATCTGAACGGGAGGGATATAAATCAGGGATAGTGTTCAATCTGAACGGGAGGGATATAAATCAGGGACAGTGTTCAATCTGAACGGGAGGGATATAAATCAGGGACAGTGTTCAATCTGAACGGGAGGATATAAATCAGGGACAGTGTTCAATCTGAACGGGATGGATATAAATCAGGGACAGTGTTCAATCTGAACGGGAGGGATATAAATCAGGGACAGTGTTCAATCTGAACGGGAGGGATATAAATCAGGGATAGTGTTCAATCTGAACGGGAGGGATATAAATCAGGGATAGTGTACAATCTGAACGGGAGGGATATAAATCAGGGATAGTGTTCAATCTGAACGGGAGGGATATAAATCAGGGATAGTGTTCAATCTGAACGGGAGGGATATAAATCAGGGATAGTGTTCAATCTGAACGGTAGGGATATAAATCAGGGATAGTGTTCAATCTGAACGGGAGGGATATAAATCAGGGATAGTGTTCAATCTGAACGGGAGGGATATAAATCAGGGATAGTGTTCAATCTGAACGGGAGGGATATAAATCAGGGATAGTGTTCAATCTGAACGGGAGGGATATAAATCAGGGATAGTGTTCAATCTGAACGGGAGGGATATAAATCAGGGATAGTGTTCAATCTGAACGGGAGGGATATAAATCAGGGATAGTGTTCAATCTGAACGGGAGGGATATAAATCAGGGATAGTGTTCAATCTGAACGGGAGGGATATAAATCAGGGACAGTGTTCAATCTGAACGGGAGGGATATAAATCAGGGATAGTGTTCAATCTGAACGGGAGGGATATAAATCAGGGATAGTGTTCAATCTGAACGGGAGGGATATAAATCAGGGATAGTGTTCAATCTGAACGGGAGGGATATAAATCAGGGATAGTGTTCAATCTGAACGGGAGGGATATAAATCAGGGATAGTGTTCAATCTGAACGGGAGGGATATAAATCAGGGATAGTGTTCAATTCGAACGGGAGGGATATAAATCAGGGACAGTGTTCAATCCGAACGGAAGGGATATAAATCAGGGATAGTGTTCAATCTGAACGGGAGGGATATAAATCAGGGACAGTGTTCAATCTGAACGGAAGGGATATAAATCAGGGACAGTGTTCACTCTGAACGGGAGGGATATAAATCAGGGACAGTGTTCAATCTGAACTGGAGGGATATAAATCAGGGACAATGTTCACTCTGAACTGGAGGGATATAAATCAGCAACAGTGTTCAATCTGAACGGGAGGGATATAAATCAGGGATAGTGTACAATCTGAACGGGAGGGATATAAATCAGGGACAGTGTTCAATCCGAACGGTAGGGATATAAATCAGGGATAGTGTTCAATCTGAACGGGAGGGATATAAATCCGGGATAGTGTTCAATCTGTACGGGAGGGATATAAATCAGGGACAGTGTTCAATCTGCACGGGAGGGATATAAATCAGGGACAGTGTTCAATCCGAACGGGAGGGATATAAATCAGAGACAGTGTTCAATCCGAACGGGAGGGATATAAATCAGGTATAGTGTTCAATCTGAACGGGAGGAATATAAATCAGGTACAGTGTTCAATCCGAACGGGAGGGATATAAATCAGGGACAGTGTTCAATCTGAACGGGAGGGATATAAATCAGGGATAGTGTTCAATCTGAACGGGAGGAATATAAATCAGGGACAGTGTTCAATCTGAGCGGGAGGGATATAAATCAGGGACAGTGTTCAATCTGAACGGGAGGGATATAAATCAGGGATAGTGTTCAATCTGAACGGGAGGGATATAAATCAGGGACAGTGTTCAATCTGAACGGGAGGGATATAAATCAGGGACAGTGTTCAATCTGAACGGGAGGGATATAAATCAGGGACAGTGTTCAATCTGAACGGGAGGGATATAAATCAGGGATAGTGTTCAATCTGAACGGAAGGGATATAAATCAGGGATAGTGTTCAATCTGAACGGCAGGGATATAAATCAGGGATAGTGTTCAATCTGAACGGGAGGGATATAAATCAGGGATAGTGTTCAATCTGAAAGGGAGGGATATAAATCAGGGATAGTGTTCAATTCGAACGGGAGGGATATAAATCAGGGACAGTGTTCAATCTGAACGGGAGGGATATAAATCAGGGACAGTGTTCAATCTGAACGGGAGGGATATAAATCAGGGATAGTGTTCAATTCGAACGGGAGGGATATAAATCAGGGACAGTGTTCAATCTGAACGGGAGGGATATAAATCAGGGATAGTGTTCAATCTGAACGGGAGGGATATAAATCAGGGACAGTGTTCAATCTGAACGGGAGGGATATAAATCAGGGATAGTGTACAATCTGAACGTAAGGAATATAAATCAGGGATAGTGTTCAATCTGAACGGAACGGATATAAATCAGGGATAGTGTTCAATCTGAACGGGAGGGATATAAATCAGGGACAGTGTTCAATCTGAATGGGAGGGATATAAATCAGGGACAGTGTTCAATCTGAACGGGAGCGATATAAATCAGGGATAGTGTACAATCTGAACGGGAGGGATATAAATCAGGGACAGTGTTCAATCTGAACGGGAGGGATATAAATCAGGGACAGTGTTCACTCTGAACGGGAGGGATATAAATCAGGGACAGTGTTCAATCTGAACGGGAGGGATATAAATCAGAGATAGTGTTCAATCTGAACGGGAGGGATATAAATCAGGGATAGTGTTCAATCTGAACGGGAGGGATATAAATCAGGGATAGTGTTCAATCTGAACGGGAGGGATATAAATCAGGGATAGTTTACAATCTGAACTGGAGGGATATAAATCAGGGACAGTGTTCAATCTGAACTGGACGGATATAAATCAGGGACAGTGTTCACTCTGAACTGGAGGGATATAAATCAGCGACAGTGTTCAATCTGAACGGGAGGGATATAAATCAGGGATAGTGTACAATCTGAACGGGAGGGATATAAATCAGGGACAGTGTTCAATCTGAACGGGAGGGATATAAATCAGGGACAGTGTTCAATCTGAACGGGAGGGATATAAATCAGGGACAGTGTTCAATCTGAACGGGAGGGATATAAATCAGGGATAGTGTACAATCTGAACGTAAGGAATATAAATCAGGGATAGTGTTCAATCTGAATGGGAGGGATATAAATCAGGGATAGTGTTCAATCTGAACGGGAGGGATATAAATCAGGGATAGTGTGGAATCTGAACGGGAGGGACATAAATCAGGGATAGGGTTCAATCTGAACGGGAGGGATATAAATCAGGGATAATGTTCAATCTGAACGGGAGGGATATAAATCAGGGATAGGGTTCAATCTGAACGGGAGGGATATAAATCAGGGATAATGTTCAATCTGAACGGGAGGGATATAAATCAGGGATAATGTTCAATCTGAACGGGAGGGATATAAATCAGGGACAGTGTTCAATCTGAACGGGAGGGATATAAATCAGGACAGTGTTCAATCTGAACGGGAGGGATATAAATCAGGGATAGTGTTCAATCTGAACTGGAGGGATATAAATCAGGGATAGTGTTCAATCTGAACGGGAGGGATATCAATCAGGGATAGTGTTCAATCTGAACGGGAGGGATATAAATCAGGGACAGTGTTCAATCTGAACGGAACGGATATAAATCAGGGATAGTGTTCAATCTGAACGGGAGGGATATAAATCAGGGACAGTGTTCAATATGAACGGGAGGGATATAAATCAGGGACAGTGTTCAATCTGAACAGGAGGGTTATAAATCAGGGATAGTGTTCAATCTGAACGGGTGGAATATAAATCAGGGATAGTGTTCAATCTGAACAGGAGGGATATAAATCAGGGATAGTGTTCAATCTGAACGGGAGGGATATAAATCAGGGATAGTGTTCAATCTGAACGGGAGGGTTATAAATCAGGGACAGTGTTCAATCTGAACAGGAGGGTTATAAATCAGGGATAGTGTTCAATCTGAACGGGTGGAATATAAATCAGGGATAGTGTTCAATCTGAACGGGAGGGATATAAATCAGGGATAGTGTACAATCTGAACGGGAGGGATATAAATCAGGGATAGTGTTCAATCTGAACGGGAGGGATATAAATCAGGGATAGTGTTCAATCTGAACGGGAGGGTTATAAATCAGGGATAGTGCTCAATCTGAACGGGAGGGATATAAATCAGGGACAGTGTACAATCTGAACGGGAGGGATATAAATCAGGGATAGTTTACAATCTGAACGGGAGGGATATAAATCAGGGACAGTGTACAATCTGAACGGGAGGGTTATAAATCAGGGATAGTGTTCATTCTGAACGGGAGGGATATAAATCAGGGACAGTGTTCAATCTGAACGGGAGGGATATAAATCAGGGATAGTGTTCAATCTGAACGGGAGGGATATAAATCAGAGATAGTATTCAATCTGAACGGGAGGGAAATAAATCAGGGACAGTGTTCAATCTGAACGGGAGGGATATAAATCAGGGACAGTGTTCAATCTGAACAGGAGGGATATAAATCAGGGACAGTGTTCAATCTGAACGGGAGGGATATAAATCAGGGACAGTGTTCAATCTGAACTGGAGGGATATAAATCAGGGACAGTGTTCAATCTGAACGGGAGGGATATAAATCAGGGACAGTGTTCAATCTGAACGGGAGGGATATAAATCAGGGACAGTGTTCAATCTGAACAGGACGGATATAAATCAGGGATAGTGTTCAATCTGAACAGGAGGGATATAAATCAGGAATAGTGTTCAATCTGAACAGGAGGGATATAAATCAGGGATAGTGTTCAATCTGAACGGGAGGGATATAAATCAGGGACAGTGTTCACTCTGAACGGGAGGGATATAAATCAGGGACAGTGTTCAATCTGAACGGGAGGGATATAAATCAGCGATAGTTTACAATCTGAACGGGAGGGATATAAATCAGGGATAGTGTTCAATCTGAACGGGAGGGATATAAATCAGGGACAGTGTTCAATCTGAACAGGAGGGATATAAATCAGGAATAGTGTTCAATCTGAACAGGAGGGATATAAATCAGGGATAGTGTTCAATCTGAACGGGAGGGATATAAATCAGGGATAGTGTTCAATCTGAACGGGAGGGATATAAATCAGGGACAGTGTTCAATCTGAACGGGAGGGATATAAATCAGGGACAGTGTTCAATCTGAACGTGTGGGATATAAATCAGGGATAGTGTTCAATCTGAACAGGAGGGATATAAATCAGGGATAGTGTTCAATCTGAACGGGAGCGATATAAATCAGGGATAGTGTTCAATCTGAACGGGAGGGATATAAATCAGGGACAGTGTTCAATCTGAACGGGAGGGATATAAATCAGGGATAGTGTTCAATCTGAACGGGAGGGATATAAATCAGGGATAGTGTTCAATCTGAACGGGAGGGATATAAATCAGGGATAGTGTTCAATCTGAACGGGAGGGATATAAATCAGGGACAGTGATCAATCTGAACGGCAGGGATATAAATCAGGGACAGTGATCAATCTGAACGGCAGGGATATAAATCAGGGACAGTGTTCAATCTGAACGGGATGGATATAAATCAGGGATAGTGTTCGATCTGAACGGCAGGGATATAAATCAGGGATAGTGTTCAATCTGAACGGGAGGGATATAAATCAGGGATAGTGTTCAATCTGAACGGGAGGGATATAAATCAGGGATAGTGTACAATCTGAACGGGAGGGATATAAATCAGGGATAGTGTTCAATCTGAACCGGAGGGATATAAATCAGGAATAGTGTTAAATCCGAACGGGAGGGATATAAATCAGGGATAGTGTTCGATCTGAACGGGAGGGATATAAATCAGGGATAGTGTTCAATCTGAACGGCAGGGATATAAATCAGGGACAGTGTTCAATATGAACGGGAGGGATATAAATCAGGGATAGTGTTCAATCTGAACGGGAGGGATATAAATCAGGGATAGTGTTCAATCCGAACGGGAGGAATATAAATCAGGGATAGTGTTCGATCTGAACGGGAGGGATATAAATCAGGGATAGTGTTCAATCTGAACGGGAGTGATATATATCAGGGACAGTGTTCAATATGAACGGGAGGGATATAAATCAGGGACAGTGTTCAATCTGAACAGGAGGGTTATAAATCAGGGATAGTGTTCAATCTGAACGGGAGGGATATAAATCAGGGACAGTGTTCAATCTGAACGGGTGGGAAATAAATCAGGGATAGTGTTCAATCTGAACAGGAGGGATATAAATCAGGGATAGTGTTCAATCTGAACGGGAGGGATATAAATCAGGGATAGTGTTCAATCTGAACGGAGGGATATAAGTCAGGGAAAGTGTTCAATCTGAACGGGAGGGATATAAATCAGGGACAGTGTTCAATCTGAACGGGAGGGATATAAATCAGGGACAGTGTTCAATCTGAACGAGAGGGATATAAATCAGGGACAGTGTGGAATCTGAACTGGGGTGACATAAATCATTGATAGGGTTCAATCTGAACAGGAGTGATATAAATCAGGGATAGTGTTCAATCTGAACGGGAGGGATATAAATCAGGGATAGTGTTCAATCTGAACGGGAGGGATATAAATCAGGGACAGTGTTCAATCTGAACAGGAGGGATATAAATCAGGGACAGTGTTCAATCTGAACGGGAGGGATATAAATCAGGGACAGTGTTCAATCTGAACAGGAGGGATATAAATCAGGGACAGTGTTCAATCTGAACAGGAGGGATATAAATCAGGGACAGTGTTCAATCTGAACAGTAGGGATATAAATCAGGGACAGTGTTCAATCTGAACGGGAGGGATATAAATCAGGGACAGTGTTCAATCTGAACGGGAGGGATATACATCAGGGACAGTGTTCAATCTGAACGGGAGGGATATAAATCAGGAATAGTGTTCAATCTGAGCAGGAGGGATATAAATCAGGGATAGTGTTCAATCTGAACGGGAGGGATATAAATCAGGAATAGTGGTCAATCTGAACGGGAGGGATATAAATCAGGAATAGTGTTCAATCTGAACGGGAGGGATATAAATCAGTGACAGTGTTCAATCTGAACGGGAGGGATATAAATCAGGGACAGCGTTCACTCTGAACGGGAGGGATATAAATCAGGGATAGTGTTCAATCTGAACGGGAGGGATATAAATCAGGGATAGTGTTCAATCTGAACGGGAGGGATATAAATCAGGGATAGTGTACAATCTGAACAGGAGGGATATAAATCAGGGACAGTGTTCAATCTGAACGGGAGGGATATAAATCAGGGATAGTGTTCAATCTGAACGGGAGGGTTATAAATCAGGGACAGTGTTCAAACTGAACGGGAGGGATATAAATCAGGGATAGTGTTCAATCTGAACGGGAGGGTTATAAATCAGGGACAGTGTTCAAACTGAACGGGGGGGATATAAATCAGGGATAGTGTTCAATCTGAACAGGCGAGATATAAATCAGGGACCGTGTTCAATCTGAACGGGAGGGATATAAATCAGGGACATTGTTCAATCTGAACGGGAGGGATATAAATCAGGGACATTGTTCAATCTGAACGGGAGGGATATAAATCAGGGATAGTGTTCAATCTGAACGGGAGGGATATAAATCAGGGACAGTGTTCAATCTGAACGGGAGGGATATAAATCAGGGATAGTGTTCAATCTGAACGGGAGGGATATAAATCAGGGACAGTGTTCAATCTGAACGGGAGGGATATAAATCAGGGATAGTGTTCAATCTGAACGGGAGGGATATAAATCAGGGATAGTGTTCAATCTGAACTGGAAGGATATATATCAGGGATCGTGTTCAATCTGAACGGGAGGGATATAAATCAGGGATAGTGTTCATTCTGAACGGGAGGGATATAAATCAGGGACAGTGTTCAATCTGAACGGGAGGGATATAAATCAGGGATAGTGTTCAATCTGAACGGGAGGGATATAAATCAGGGACAGTGTTCAATCTGAACAGGAGGGATATAAAACAGGGACAGTGTTCAATCTGAACGGGAGGGATATAAATCAGGGACAGTGTTCAATCTGAACAGGAGGGATATAAATCAGGGATAGTATTCAATCTGAACGGGAGGGATATAAATCAGGAATAGTGTTCAATCTGAACGGGAGGGATATAAATCAGGGATAGTGTTCAATCTGAACGGGAGGCATATAAATCAGGGATAGTGTTCAATCTGAACGGGAGGGATATAAATCAGGAATAGTGTTCAATCTGAACGGGAGGGATATAAATCAGGAATAGTGTTCAATCTGAACGGGAGGGATATAAATCAGGGATAGTGTTCAATCTGAACGGGAGGGATATAAATCAGGGATAGCGTTCACTCTGAACGGGCGGGATATAAATCAGGGTTAGTGTTCACTCTGAACGGGAGGGATATAAATCAGGGATAGTGTTCAATCTGAACGGGAGGGATATAAATCAGGGACAGTGTTCAATCTGAACGGAAGGGTTATAAATCAGGGACAGTGTTCAATCTGAACGGGAGGGATATAAATCAGGGATAGTGTTCAATCTGAACGGAAGGGTTATAAATCAGGGACAGTGTTCAAACTGAACGGGAGGGATATAAATCAGGGATAGTGTTCAATCTGAACGGGTGGGTTATAAATCAGGGACAGTGTTCAATCTGAACGGGAGGGATATAAATCAGGGATAGTGTTCTATCTGAACGGGAGGGTTATAAATCAGGGACAGTGTTCAAACTGAACGGGAGGGATATAAATCAGGGACAGTGTTCAATCTGAACGGGAGGGATATAAATCAGGGATAGTGTTCAACTTGAACGGGAGGGATATAAATCAGGGACAGTGTTCAATCTGAACGGGAGGGATATAAATCAGGGATAGTGTTCAATCTGAACGGGAGGGATATAAATCAGGGATAGTGATCAATCTGAACGGGAGGGATATAAATCAGGGATAGTGTTCAATCTGAACGGGAGGGATATTAATCAGGGACAGTGTTCAATCTGAACGGGAGGGATATAAATCAGGGACAGTGTTCAATCTGAACGGGAGGGTTATAAATCAGGGACAGTGTTCAATCTGAACGGGAGGGATATAAATCAGGGATAGTGTTCAATCTGAACGGGAGGGATATAAATCAGGGACAATGTACAATCTGAACGGGAGGGATATAAATCAGGGATAGTGTTCAATCTGAACGTGAGGGATATAAATCAGGGATAGTGTTCAACTTGAACGGGAGGGATATAAATCAGGGACAGTGTTCAATCTGAACGGGAGGGATATAAATCAGGGATAGTGTTCAATCTGAACGGGAGGGATATAAATCAGGGATAGTGTTCAATCTGAACGGGAGGGATATAAATCAGGGATAGTGATCAATCTGAACGGGAGGGATATAAATCAGGGACAGTGTTCAATCTGAACGGGAGGGATATAAATCAGGGATAGTGTTCAATCTGAACGGGAGGGATATAAATCAGGGACAGTGTTCAATCTGAACGGGAGGGATATAAATCAGGGACAGTGTTCAATCTGAACGGGAGGGTTATAAATCAGGGACAGTGTTCAATCTGAACGGGAGGGATATAAATCAGGGATAGTGTTCAATCTGAACGGGAGGGATATAAATCAGGGACAATGTACAATCTGAACGGGAGGGATATAAATCAGGGACAGTGTTCAATCTGAACGGGAGGGATATAAATCAGGGATAGTGTTCAATCTGAACGGGAGGGATATAAATCAGGGACAATGTACAATCTGAACGGGAGGGATATAAATCAGGGATAGTGTTCTATCTGAACGGGAGGGATATAAATCAGGGACAGTGTACAATCTGAACGGGAGGGATATGGATTAGCCAGGTGAGGCAACAAACCTGAATTTTAAACCTCACCAGAGAGGTACAAAGGGTTTAGTTCAGGGGGGGAAATTCGAGGATGGGAATTAGTTTGTAGAAAACATGAAAGTTGACTGTCAGTGCTTGTATTGATATGTGAGGAGAGAGTGATTGTTGCTGCCAAGCCCTGTTCCTTTGCGGTGAGCAGCCAGTGAGGTGGTAACGGACAGCAAAGAGGTGGCTGGCTGATGGAACCAAGGCTTTGGATCTGCCTTCATGAGGGAGGACACAAATACCCATCAAGAAATGCTGGGGAGCAGAGGGTCAGGCGTGAAGGAGGAACTGAAAGAAATCCTGGTCAGTCACAAAATTGTCCAGGGGACATTGTTGGGGATTAAAACCCGATATTTCCCCAGAGCCTGATGGTCTTCATCCCAGAATACTGAAGCAAGGTGCCTGAGAAAATAGTGGCCACATTGGTGATCATTTCCCAGCATTGTTTACACCCTGGAGGAGTTGCACTGGACTGGAGGGTAGGGAATGGAACTTCATCCTTTAAAACAGAAGGGAAAGGGAACTTGGAATTCTCGATTGGTTAGCCTGAGTTCGGTGG
This sequence comes from Hemiscyllium ocellatum, assembly GCF_020745735.1. Taxonomy (NCBI): domain Eukaryota; kingdom Metazoa; phylum Chordata; class Chondrichthyes; order Orectolobiformes; family Hemiscylliidae; genus Hemiscyllium; species Hemiscyllium ocellatum. The sequence continues at coordinate 2,400,146 of NC_083403.1, read as the reverse complement.
TGGAGAAAATCCCGGAGTCAATTATGAAGGAGGTAATTACAGAGAATTTGGGAAGTGGTGACAGGATCAGTCCGTGTCCGAGCGGATCCGTGAAAGGGAAATCACGCCTGAGAAATCTCCGGGAATTTGTTGAGGATGTGACCGGAATGGACAAGGGGGAATCAGTGGGTACTGTGCGGCTGGACTTTCAAAAGGCTTTCGATAAAGTTCCACACGAGAGCTTAGTGAGGGAAATTAAAGCTGATGGGAGTGGTATGCAGAGGGAGGTGGCTGGCAGACAGGAAGCAGAGAGTTGGCTGAAACAGAGAGGCAGACAGTGATGGGTGGGGTACCGCAGGGTGGAGACCCCAGCTGTTTCACTAAAAACATCAACCATTTGGATGGAGGAACTGAATGCAATCTCCCCAGATGTGCAGATGACACTGAGCTGGGGGGCAGTGTGTGCCGGCGGGGGGCAGGAGGATGGTGACAGACGACAGGGGGACTGACTGAGTGGGCACGTACTCGGCAAATCCAATCTCATGGATCAATGTGAGGGTCTCCATTTTGGTCCCACCAACAGGAAGGCCGGTTATTCTCGGACTGGGAAAAGGGGGGGAACACAGTGAGACCTGGGTGTCATGGTGGACCAGTCACTGAGGGTTGGCGTGTAGGTGCAGTGGGCACTGAGGAACGCCAATGGCACACTGGCCTCCATGGTGAGAGGGTTGGACTATCGGAGTCAGGATGTCTTGCTGCAGTTAGACAGGGCCGTGGTCAGGCCACACCTCGGGTGTTGTGGGCAGTTTTGGTCTCCGAGTCTGAGGAGGGACATTCTTACTCCTGAGGGAGTCCAGTGAATGTTCACCAGAGTGATTCTCGGGATGGCAGGAATGACGTAGGAGGAAAGGCTGGATTGACTGGGCTTGTACTGACTGGGATTGAGAGGAATGAGGAGGGAGATCTCATAGAAACATGCAAAATCCTGATGGGACAGGGCAGGCGAGATGGAAGAAGGATGTTCCCGATGTTGACCAGTCCAGAATTGGGAGGCAGGGAGGGGGAGGTCACATTCTGGGAATAAGGGAAACAATCCAGGACTGAGATGGGGAAGAATGTCATCCCTCAGGGAGTTGGGAACCTGTGGAATTCTCTCCCACAGGATGCTGATGGGCCAGTCCATCAGAGAGATTCGGGAGGGAGCTGGATGTGACCCTTGTGGCTAAAGGGATTGGGGGCTACAGGGAGAGGGTGGGAATGGGAAACTGAGATTGCATGGTCAGCCAGGGTCACGTCGAACGGTCAGGCAGGATCGAAGGGCCGAATGGCCTCCTCCTGCACTGATTTCCATGTTTCCTGGGGGATCTCCCTCTGCAGCCCCTTCAGGACAATCCCATCCTTCCTGTAGAGTGGGGACCAGAACTGCCCACAGTTCTCCAGCTGTGGCCCTAACCAGAGGCCTGTCCAACAGCACCTCCCAGCTCCCACAATCTCTGCAACGACTGATAAACGCAAGTGTCCCGTATTCCTTCTTAACTCCCCTATTACTCTGTCCCCCACCTTCGGGGGCGTCTGGACAAACAGCCCAAAACCCCTCTGTTCCTCTCAGGTTCCTCATGTCCTGCTACGCACTGAATTGTCTTCAAACTTAAATATTATCCCCCCCACAAATTCTCACCTGTATTGCTTATGAAGAATATCGTGAATGGGAAGGGACCCAGCACAGATCCCTGTGGGATCCCACCGCACACTGGGCCCCATTCACACACACAGTAAGGGACCCAGCACAGATCCCTGTGGGATCCCACCGCACACTGGGCTTCAGTCACACACACAGTAAGGGACCCAGCACAGATCCCTGTGGGACCCCACCGCACACTGGGCTCCAGTCACACACACAGTAAGGGACCCAGCACAGATCCCTGTGGGACCCCACCGCACACTGGGCTCCAGTCACACACACAGTAAGGGACCCAGCACAGATCCCTGTGGGATCCCACCGCACACTGGGCCCCAGTCACACACACAGTAAGGGACCCAGCACAGATCCCTGTGGGACCCCACCGCACACTGGGCTCCAGTCACACACACAGTAAGGGACCCAGCACAGATCCCTGTGGGATCCCACCGCACACTGGGCTCCAGTCACACACACAGTAAGGGACCCAGCACAGATCCCTGTAGGTCCCCACCACACACTGGGCTTCAGTCACACACACAGTAAGGGACCCAGCACAGATCCCTGTGGGACCCCACCGCACACTGGGCTCCAGTCACACACACAGTAAGGGACCCAGCACAGATCCCTGTGGGACCCCACCGCACACTGGGCTCCAGTCACACACACAGAGTAAGGGACCCAGCACAGATCCCTGTGGGACCCCACCGTACACTGGGCTCCAGTCACACACACACAGTAAGGGACCCAGCACAGATCCCTGTGGGATCCCACCGCACACTGGGCTCCAATCACACACACAGTAAGGGACCCAGCACAGATCCCTGTGGGATCCCACCGCACACTGGGCTCCAGTCACACACACAGTAAGGGACCCAGCACAGATCCCTGTGGGATCCCACCGCACACTGGGCTCCAGTCACACACACAGTAAGGGACCCAGCACAGATCCCTGTGGGATCCCACCGCACACTGGGCTCCAATCACACACACACACGCTCGCAGGGCATACCTCACCAACACCAACACTGGCTCCCAGACTCAGTCCACACTCAGCCCAAAGCCACCAATCACCAGCTCTGCTATCACAGAGATATCAGGGGTCCCCAGCTCCCCCAGTGCGCTCACTCCCTGTTCCCCCAGTGTGTCCCTCCCTGTTCCCCCAGTGTGTCCCTCCCTGTTCCCCCAGTGTGTCCCTCCCTGTTCCCCCAGTGCGCTCCCTCCCTGTTCCCCCAGTGCACTCCCTCCCTGTTCCCCCAGTGTGTCCCTCCCTGTTCCCCCAGTGCACTCCCTCCCTGTTCCCCCAGTGTGTCCGTCCCTGTTCCCCCAGTGCACTCCCTCCCTGTTCCCTCAGTGCGCTCCCTCCCTGTTCCCCCAGTGTGTCCCTCCCTGTTCCCCCAGTGCGCTCCCTCCCTGTTCCCCCAGTGCGCTCCCTCCCTGTTCCCCCAGTGTGTCCCTCCCTGTTCCCCCAGTGCGCTCTCTCCCTGTTCCCCCAGTGCGCTCCCTCCCTGTTCCCCCAGTGTGTCCCTCCCTGTTCCCCCAGTGTGTCCCTCCCTGTTCCCCCAGCGCGCTCCCTTCCTGTTCCCCCAGTGCACTCCCTCCCTGTTCCCACAGTGTGTCCCTCCCTGTTCCCCCAGTGCACTCCCTCCCTGTTCCCCCAGTGTGTCCCTCCCTGTTCCCCCAGTGCGCTCCCTCCCTGTTCCCCCAGTACGCTCCCTCCCTGTTCCCCCAGTGCGCTGCCTCCCTGTTCCCCCAGTGCGCTCCCTCCCTGTTCCCCCAGTGCGCTCCCTCCCTGTTCCCCCAGTGTGTTCCTCCCTGTTCCCCCAGTGCGCTCCCTCCCTGTTCACCCAGTGCGCTCCCTCCCTGTTCCCCCAGTGCGCTCCCTCCCTGTTCCCCCAGTGTGTCCCTCCCTGTTCCCCCAGTGCGCTCCCTCCCTGTTCCCCTAGTGTGTTCCTCCCTGTTCCCCCAGTGCGCTCCCTCCCTGTTTCCCCAGTGTGTTCCTCCCTGTTCCCCCAGTGCGCTCCCTCCCTGTTCCCCCAGTGTGTCCCTCCCTGTTCCCCCAGTGTGTCCCTCCCTGTTCCCCCAGTGTGTCCCTCCCTGTTCCCCCAGTGCGCTCCCACCCTGTTCCCCCAGTGTGTCCCTCCCTGTTCCCCCAGTGCGCTCCCTCCCTGTTCCCCCAGTGCGCTCCCTCCCTGTTCCCCCAGTGCGCTCCCTCCCTGTTCCCCCAGTGCGCTCCCTCCCTGTTCCCCCAGTGTGCTGCCTCCCTGTTCCCCCAGTGCGCTCCCTCCCTGTTCCCCCAGAGCGCTCACTCCCTGTTCCCCCAGTGCGCTCCCTCCCTGTTCCCCCAGTGTGTCCCTCCCTGTTCCCCCAGTGCGCTCCCACCCTGTTCCCCCAGTGCGCTCCCTCCCTGTTCCCCCAGTGTGTCCCACCCTGTTCCCCCAGTGCGCTCCCTCCCTGTTCCCCCAGTGTGTCCCTCCCTGTTCCCCCAGTGTGTCCCTCCCTGTTCCCCCAGTGCGCTCCCTCTCTGTTCCCCCAGTGCGCTCCCTCCCTGTTCCCCCAGTGTGTCCCTCCCTGTTCCCCCAGTGCGCTCCCTCCCTGTTCCCCCAGTGCGCTCCCTCCCTGTTCCCCCAGAGCGCTCACTCCCTATTCCCCCAGTGCGCTCCCTCCCAGTTCCCCCAGTGCGCTCCCTCCCTGTTCCCCCAGTGTGTCCCTCCCTGTTCCCCCAGTGCGCTCCCTCCCTGTTCCCCCAGTGTGTCCCTCCCTGTTCCCCCAGTGCGCTCCCTCCCTGTTCCCCCAGTGCGCTCCCTCCCTGTTCCCCCAGTGTTTCCCTCCCTGTTCCCCCAGTGCGCTCCCTCCCTGTTCCCCCAGTGTGTCCCTCCCTGTTCCCCCAGTGCGCTCCCACCCTGTTCCCCCAGTGCGCTCCCTCCCTGTTCCCCCAGTGCGCTCCCTCCCTGTTCCCCCAGTGTGTCCCTCCCTGTTCCCCCAGTGTGTCCCTCCCTGTTCCCCCAGTGCGCTCCCTACCTGTTCCCCCAGTGCGCTCCCTCCCTGTTCCCCCAGTGCGCTCCCTCCCTGTTCCCCCAGTGCGCTCCCTCCCTGTTCCCCTAGTGTGTCCCTCCCTGATCCCCCAGTGCGCTCCCTCCCTGTTCCCCCAGAGCGCTCCCTCCCTGTTCCCCCAGTGTGTCCCTCCCTGTTCCCCCAGTATGTCCCTCCCTGTTCCCCCACTGCGCTCCCTCCCTGTTCCCCCAGTGCGCTCCCTCCCTGTTCCCCCAGTGTGTTCCTCCCTGTTCCCCAGTGTGTCCCTCCCTGTTCCCCCAGTGCGCTCCCTCCTGTTCCCACACTGTGTCCCTCCCTGTTCCCCCAGTGCGCTCCCTCCCTGTTCCCCCAGTGCGCTCCCTCCCTGTTCCCCCAGTGCGCTCCCTCCCTGTTCCCTCAGTGCGCTCCCTCCCTGTTCTCCCAGTGTGTCCCTCCCTGTTCCCCCAGTGCACTCCCTCCTGGTTGCCCCAGTGCGCTCCCTCCCTGTTCCCCCAGTGTGTCCCTCCCTGTTCCCCCAGTGCGCTCCCTCCCTGATCCCCCAGTGCGCTCCCTCCCTGTTCCCTCAGTGCGCTCCCTCCCTGTTGCCCCAGTGCGCTCCCTCCCTGTTCCCCCAGTGCGCTCCCTCCCTGTTCCCTCAGTGCGCTCCCTCCCTGTTCCCCCAGTGTGTCCCTCCCTGTTCCCCCAGTGTGTCCCTCCCTGTTCCCCCAGTGCGCTCCCTCCCTGTTCCCTCAGTGCGCTCCCTCCCTGTTCCCCCAGTGTGTCCCTCCCTGTTCCCCCAGTATGTCCCTCCCTGTTCCCCCACTGCGCTCCCTCCCTGTTCCCCCAGTGCGCTCCCTCCCTGTTCCCCCAGTGCGCTCCCTCCCTGTTCCCCCAGTGTGTCCCTCCCTGTTCCCCCAGTGTGTCCCTCCCTGTTCCCCCAGTGCGGTCCCTCCCTGTTCCCCCAGTGCGCTGCCTCCATGTTCCCCCAGTGCGCTCCCTCCCTGTTCCCCCAGTGTGTCCCTCCCTCTTCCCCCAGTGCGCTCCCTCCCTGTTCCCTCAGTGCGCTCCCTGCCTGTTCCCCCAGTGTGTCCCTCCCTGTTCCCCCAGTGTGTCCCTCCCTGTTCCCCCAGTGCGCTCCCTCCCTGTTCCCCCAGTGCGCTCTCTCCCTGTTCCCCCAGAGCGCTCCCTCCCTGTTCCCCCAGTGCGGTCCCTCCCTGTTCCCCCAGTGCGCTGCCTTCATGTTCCCCCAGTGCGCTCCCTCCCTGTTCCCCCACTGTGTCGCTCCCTGTTCCTCCAGTGCGTTCCCTCCCTGTTCCTCCAGTGTGTCCCTCCCTGTTCCCCCAGTGCGCTCCCTCCCTGTTCCCCCAGTGCACTCCCTCCCTGTTCCCCCAGTGCGCTCCCTCCCTGTTCCTCCAGTGCGCTCCCTCCCTGTTCCCCCAGTGCGCTCCCTCCCTGTTCCCCCAGTGTGTCCCTCCCTGTTCCCCCAGTGTGTCCCTCCCTGTTCCCCCAGTGCGCTCCTTCCCTGTTCCCCCAGTGTGTCCCTCCCTGTTCCCCCAGTGCGCTGCCTCCCTGGTCCCCCAGTGCGCTCCCTCCCTGTTCCCCCAGTGCGCTCCCTCCCTGTTCCCCCAGTGTGTCCCTCCCTGATCCCCCAGTGTGTCCCTCCCTGTTCCCCCAGTGTGTCCCTCCCTGTTCCCCCAGTGCGCTCCCTCCCTGTTCCCCCAGTGCGCTCTCTCCCTGTTCCCCCAGAGCGCTCCCTCCCTGTTCCCCCAGTGCGCTCACTCCCTGTTCCCCCAGTGTGTCCCTCCCTGTTCCCCCAGTGTGTCCCTCCCTGTTCCCCCAGTGTGTCCCTCCCTGTTCCCCCAGTGCGCTCACTCCCTGTTCCCCCAGTGTGTCCCTCCCTGTTCCCCCAGTGTGTCCCTCCCTGTTCCCCCAGTGTGTCCCTCCCTGTTCCCCCAGTGCGCTCCCTCCCTGTTCCCCCAGTGTGTCCCTCCCTGTTCCCCCAGTGCGCTCCCTCCCTGTTCCCCCAGTGCGCTCCCTCCCTGTTCCCCCAGTGCGCTCCCTCCCTGTTTCCCCAGTGTGTCCCTCCCTGTTCCCCCAGTGTGTCCCTCCCTGTTCCCCCAGTGCGCTCCCTCCCTGTTCCCCCAGTGCGCTCCCTCCCTGTTCCCCCAGTGTGTCCCTCCCTGTTCCCCCAGTGTGTCACTCCCTGTTCCCCCAGTGCGCTCCCTCCCTGGTCCCCCAGTGCGCTCCCTCCCTGTTCCCCCAGTGTGTCCCTCCCTGGTCCCCCAGTGCGCTCCCTCCCTGGTCCAGCTCCTGCCCCTCCTGCAGACACGGTGGTGGGAGTGTGTGAAAGCAGATAGCTGTCCGTGTTATAGACACAAACAGCGTCCCGTGTATGTACACACAAACATTATTGTCTGATGTGGAAACAATTCCCCGAGGACTCTGTGCCCTTGCTGAGGGTGTGATGTTACTGAGCAGAGCTCCGCGCCCATCTCTGATCACGCTGCCTGGTGTAACAGCTGACACCGAGAGGTGCTGCGCTCAGGTCTCATCGTTCCGAGTCCCCTCCAGCTCACACCATCTCAGTCTTTCCCATCACCCAGTCACAACTGACCAAGTCAGTCCCAACCAGCACAGAGTGGCTCCCAGCAATCCCGGACTCAGCCTTTCAGTCAGCTTCCTACATCACTCGGTCCAATGATCTCTCTGGGAATGTTTGAGTAATTTGTAAATGTTCCGTTTCAGGGAAACAGCTTTCTGGCTGTGGTTTGGTTTTATCCCTAGTGGCCGGGGTGAAGCCTATTGAGAAAGGGCTGGGATATGATCTGACTGGGAGGGCAGGGGACAGTGAGGGGACATCAGTGAGAAGTCCCAGCCAAGGTCTGAATAACATTGTCTCTCCTATTTTCCAACTTGGAAAAGAAACAGCCATCAACTCACAGTGGGCCCCACATACTTCAGAATCTGGGACACTTTATTTCATGTTCCCAACAGCTATGACACTGCCGTGACAGGTCATTGTTATCATATCCCAAACCGACAACATTAATCATTTCACATCTCCACCCAAAGCCTTGCTTCATTAAGTTTGAAGTAACAGGGTGAGGGCATTCGGCACCTCGCCCCCCCCCCCCCCCCCCCCCAGTGAGACAGTGTGGGAGAGAAATGCCCAATCCAGCCTGCACACAGTCCCCTCGAATCCCCCACTCCCTCACGATCAATAATTCATCTCATCCAAACACGAGCACATTCACTGACTCAGCCCAGCCTGCTCTCTGAGGAACATAGAACATAGAACAATACAGCACAGAACAGGCCCTTCGGCCCACGATGTTGTGCCGAACATCTATCCTAGATTAAGCACCCATCCATGTACCTATCCAATTGCCGCTTAAAGGTCACCAATGATTCTGACTCTACCACTCCCACGGGCAGCGCATTCCATGCCCCCACCACTCTCTGGGTAAAGAACCCACCCCTGACATCTCCCCTATACCTCCCACCCTTCACCTTAAATTTATGTCCCCTTGTAACACTCTGTTGTACCCGGGGAAAAAGTCTCTGACTGTCTACTCTATCTATTCCTCTGATCATCTTATAAACCTCTATCAAGTCACCCCTCATCCTTCGCCGTTCCAATGAGAAAAGGCCTAGCACTCTCAACCTGTCCTCGTACGACCTATTCTCCATTCCAGGCAACATCCTGGTAAATCTTCTCTGCACCCTCTCCAAAGCTTCCACATCTTTCCTAAAGTGAGGCGACCAGAACTGCACACAGTACTCCAAATGTGGCCTAACCAAAGTCCTGTACAGCTGCAACATCACCTCACGACTCTTGAATTCAATCCCTCTGCTAATGAACGCTAATACACCATAGGCCTTCTTACAAGCTCTATCCACCTGAGTGGCAACTTTCAAAGAGCTATGTACATAGACCCCAAGATCCCTCTGTTCCTCCACCTTACTAAGAACCCTACCATTAACCCAGTATTCCGCATTCTTATTTGTTCTTCCAAAATGGACAACCTCACACTTGGCAGGGTTGAACTCCATCTGCCACTCCTCAGCCCAGCTCTGCATCATATCTAAGTCCTTTTGCAGCCGACAACAGCCCTCCTCACTGTCCACAACTCCACCAATCTTCATATCATCTGCAAATTTACTGACCCACCCTTCGACTCCCTCATCCAAGTCATTAGTAAAAATTACAAACAGCAGAGGACCCAGAACTGATCCCTGCAGAACTCCACTTGTAACTGGGCTCCAGGGTGAATATTTACCATCTACCACCACTCTCTGACTTCGACCGGTTAGCCAGTTTTCTATCCAATTGGCCAAATTTCCCTCTATCCCATGCCTCCTGACTTTCCACATAAGCATTGTACAGGGGATCCCTCTCAGACAAGAGTCTACATGCAGGTCAGCCCTATATCCCAGGACTGACCCTCCCGCAGCCCCTATATCCCAGGACTGACCCTCCCCCAACCCCTATAGCCCAGGACTGACCCTCCCCCAGCCCCTAAATCCCAGGACTGACCCTCCCCCAGGCCTCTATAGCACAGGACTGACCCTCCCTCAGCACCTATAGCCCAGGACTGACCCTCCCTCAGCCCCTATATCCCAGGACTGACCCTCCCCCAACCCCTATAGCCCAGGACTGACCCTCCCCCAGCCCCTAAATCCCAGGACTGACCCTCCCCCAGGCCCCTATAGCACAGGACTGACCCTCCCTCAGCACCTATAGCCCAGGACTGACCCTCCCTCAGCCCCTATATCCCAGGACTGACCCTCCCCCAACCCCTATAGCCCAGGACTGACCCTCCCCCAGCCCCTAAATCCCAGGACTGACCCTCCCCCAGGCCTCTATAGCACAGGACTGACCCTCCCTCAGCACCTATAGCCCAGGACTGACCCTCCCTCAGCCCCTATATCCCAGGACTGACCCTCCCCCAACCCCTATAGCCCAGGACTGACCCTCCCCCAGCCCCTAAATCCCAGGACTGACCCTCCCCCAGGCCCCTATAGCACAGGACTGACCCTCCCTCAGCACCTATAGCCCAGGACTGACCCTCCCTCAGCCCTATATCCCAGGACTGACCCTCCCCCAACCCCTATAGCCCAGGACTGACCCTCCCCCAGGCCCTAAATCCCAGGACTGACCCTCCCCCAGGCCTCTATAGCACAGGACTGACTCTCCCTCAGCACCTATAGCCCAGGACTGACCCTCCCTCAGCCCCTATATCCCAGGACTGACCCTCCCCCAACCCCTATAGCACAGGACTGACCCTCCCTCAGCCCCTATATCCCAGGACTGACCCTCCCCCAGCCCCTATATCCCAGGACTGACCCTCCCCCAACCCCTATAGCCCAGGACTGACCCTCCCTCAGCCCCTATATCCCAGGACTGACCCTCCCCCAGCCCCTATATCCCAGGACTGACCCTCCCCCAACCCCTATAGCCCAGGACTGACCCTCCCTCAGCACCTATAGCCCAGGACTGACCCTCCCTCAGCCCCTATAGCCCAGGACTGACCCTCCCTCAGCCCCTATAGCCCAGGACTGACCCTCCCTCAGCCCCTATATCCCAGGACTGACCCTCCCTCAGCACCTATAGCCCAGGACTGACCCTCCCTCAGCCCCTATAGCCCAGGACTGACCCTCCCTCAGCCCCTATAGCCCAGGACTGACCCTCCCTCAGCCCCTATATCCCAGGACTGACCCTCCCTCAGCCCCTATAGCCCAGGGCTGACCCTCCCTCAGCCCCTATATCCCAGGACTGACCCTCCCTCAGCACCTATAGCCCAGGACTGACCCTCCCTCAGCCCCTATATCCCAGGACTGACCCTCCCCCAGCTCCTAGAGCCCAGGACTGACACTCCCTCCCCCTCCCCAGCCCCTATAGCCCAGGAGAGTATGGAAAATAAAGAACATGAAAGTATGGGAAGGGTAAAAGCATGAATCCCACTGGCAGCCTGTGGCCTGTGGTCGGCAGGGGCAGGATGGGAGAACTACAGAGGGATATTCCGACACCAATGAGCAGGGTAAGGTTAGGGCTGAAAGGTCACTATGACCAGATGAGACAACACAAGTAATAAAGCAAGTTTCTCTGTAAAGTGTTATTATGACAGGACTGGGACCGTAAATATTTGGGACATGACATTAAAATATCTAATTAATAGTTAGTAGAGTCAGCTTGAGACAGGAGACCATACAGATGGAAGGGCTAAATATCTATCAGGATAGGTTAGTCTGCAATGGGAGATCACTCTAGCAGAGGTGATAATAAATATCTAATCATGACATTGGGAAAATATCAAGCAGGGTCTGGAATGAAAGACCATTATGACAGAGTTAGCAATAAATATCTAACCGTGACATTAGAATAACATTCAGTAGAATGTACAACTGAAGAGATAATGGGAATGAACATCACCGGTTTATTGTGGAGCTAGAGTGAGGGACTTTGATTAATATTGTTGGACACGCTGATAAACTGAAAAAGATATAAAAATCCACGGACCCTGAGGTTCGGGGACATTCGAGAATCAGCTTTCTCAATGTCACGGTTTATTGTTTGTAAATAAAAGACCCTGCTTCTTGAGGAACTCTCTGTGTCTCCTGGTGGTTCTCTACATTTTCTCCACATCGATAGTCACAGGTGAGGTGCCGGAAGGCTGGAGGTTGGCAAATGTGGTGCCACTGTTTAAGAAGGGTGGTAAGGACAAGCCAGGAACTATAGACCAGTGAGCCTGACCTCGGTGGTGGGCAAGTTGTTGGAGGGAATCCTGAAGGACAGGATGTACATGTATTTGGAAAGGCAAGGACTGATTCGGGATAGTCAACATGGCTTTGTGCGTGGGAAATCATGTCTCACCAACTTGATTGAGTTTTTTGAAAAAGTAACGAAGATGATTGATGAGGGCAGAGCGATTGATGTGATCTAAATGGACTTCAGTAAGGTATTCAACAAGGTTCCCCATGGAGACTGATTAGCAAGGTTAGATCTCACAGAATACAGGGAGAACTAGCCATTTGGGTACAGAACTGGCTCAAAGGTAGAAGACAGAGGGTGGTGGTGGAGGGTTGTTTTTCAGACTGGAGGCCTGTGACCAGTGGAGTGCCACAAGGATCGATGCTGGGCCCTCTACTTTTCATCATTTATATAAATGATTTGGATGTGAGCATAAGAGGTACAGTTAGTAAGTTTGCAGATGACACCAAAATTGGAGGTGTAGTGGACAGCGAAGAGGGTTACCTCAGATTACAACAGGATCTGGACCAGATGGGCCAATGGGCTGAGAAGTGGCAGATGGAGTTTAATTCAGATAAATGCGAGGTGCAGCATTTTGGGAAAGCAAATCTTAGCAGGACTTATACACTTAATGGTAAGGTCCTAGGGAGTGTTGCTGAACAAAGAGACCTTGGAGTACAGGTTCATAGCTCCTTGAAAGTGGAGTCGCAGGTAGATAGGATAGTGAAGAAGGTGTTTGGTATGCTTTCCTTTATTGGTCAGAGTATTGAGTACAGGAGTTGGGAAGTCATGTTGCGGCTGTACAGGTCATTGGTTAGGTCGCTGTTGGAATATTGCGTGCAATTCTGGTCTCCTTCCTATCGGAACGATGTTGTGAAACTTGAAAGGATTCAGTAAAGATTTACAAGGATGTTGCCAGGGTTGGAGGATTTGAGCTACAGGGAGATGCTGAACAGGCTGGGGCTGTTTTCCCTGGAGCGTTGGAGGCTGAGGGGTGACTTTATAGAGGTTTACAAAAGCATGAGGGACATGGATAGGATAAATAGACAAAGTATTTTCCCTGGGGTGGGGGAGTCCAGACTAGAGGGCATAGGTTTAGGGTGAGAGGGGAAAGATATAAAAGAGACCTAAGGGGCAATGTTTTCACACAGAGGGTGGTACGTGTATGGAATGAGCTGCCAGAGGATGTGGTGGAGGCTGGTACAATTACAACATTTAAGAGGCATTTGGATGGGTATATGAATAGGAAGGGTTTGGAGGGATATGGGCCGGGTGCTGGCAGGTGGGACTAGATTGGGTTGGGATATCTGGTTGGCATGGACAGGTTGGACCGAAGGGTTCCGTGCTGTACATCTCTATGACTCTGTAACAGAACCCACCACCAGCCCAAGCCTATAGCTGAATACACTGAAAGAATGAGAGCTTCTCATTTTGTGGTATCATTGTTTCAACAATTATAACGTTCTGTGTAACGTTCTTCTGAAGTTATCATTCCCTGTCCCTGTGTTGAACCCAGACTGACCCACAGCGTCTCCTGTTGGAGCCCATTCCTTCCCAAACCCTTGTCTCAGTCAGACTCCCCTCCCAGCTGGAGGCTGTTTTATCTTTCTCATTGGCCCTTACTGAACTCTGTGGAAAGTCATGTCCTGTTGAGTTCCCTATTGCTTCCCTCTGTTCCTGCTCCATCTGTACACTGCTGGATATGAGTGTGTTACAGTTTTCCCAAACACAGCTCAGCGGGTGAGGAGCTTTGAACATGTTCAGGCACAGCACTGTCACCCAGCCACCAGGCTATAGACACACCAGACATAGTGAATAAATTACCCCCTGACCTCGGGAAATCGTTCAGCACAGTGCTAACTTTGGCCCCTTCCAATCTAACGGGGAATGACTTCCGAAAATGGTCACAGTGAGTCCTTACAGGAGAATTTGGGAGAATCAGATTCATTGACTGTTCAGGAAGTCACGAGAATATGTGAACGGGTCTGGGACGGGGGAGAAGGTCCGAGATCCACACAGCGGCTGTGATAGACAGAATACCGGGACAAGGTGGGGAATTAGGGATACATAGTGGGAGAGGGTGGGGAGTTAGGGATACATAGTGGGAGAGGGTGGGGAATTAGGGATACATACTGGGACAAGGTGGGGGATTAGGGATACATACTGGGAGAGGGTGGGGAATTAGGGATACATACTGGGAGAGGGTGGGGAATTAGGGATACACACTGGGACAAGGTGGGGAATTAGAGACACCGGGACAAGGTGGGGAATTAGGGATACATACTGGGACAAGATGGGGGATTAGGGACACTTACTGGGACAAGGTGGGGAATTAGGGACACATACTGGGACAAGGTGGGGAATTAGGGATACACACCGGGACAAGGTGAGGAATTAGGGACACATACTGGGACAAGGTGAGGAATTAGGGATACATACTGGGAGAGGGTGGGGAGTTAGGGACACATACTGGGACAAGGTGGGGAATTAGGGATACATACCGGGACAAGGTGGGGAATTAGGGACACATACTGGGACAAGGTGAGGAATTAGGGATACATACTGGGAGAGGGTGGGGAGTTAGGGACACATACTGGGAGAGGGTGGGGAGTTAGGGACACATACTGGGACAAGGTGAGGAATTAGGGATACATACTGGGACAAGGTGGGGGATTAGGGATACATACTGGGAGAGGGTGGGGAGTTAGGGATACATAGTGGGAGAGGGTGGGGAATTAGGGATACATACTGGGACAAGGTGGGGAATTAGAGACACCGGGACAAGGTGGGGAATTAGGGATACATACTGGGACAAGGTGGGGAATTAGGGATACACACCGGGACAAGGTGAGGAATTAGGGATACATACTGGGAGAGGGTGGGGAGTTAGGGACACATACTGGGAGAGGGTGGGGAATTAGGGACACATACTGGGACAAGGTGGGGAATTAGGGATACATACCGGGACAAGGTGGGGAATTAGGGACACATACTGGGACAAGGTGAGGAATTAGGGATACATACTGGGAGAGGGTGGGGAATTAGAGACACCGGGACAAGGTGGGGAATTAGGGATACATACTGGGAGAGGGTGGGGAGTTAGGGACACTTACTGGGACAAGGTGGGGAATTAGGGACACATACTGGGACAAGGTGGGGAATTAGGGATACACACCGGGACAAGGTGAGGAATTAGGGACACATACTGGGACAAGGTGAGGAATTAGGGATACATACTGGGAGAGGGTGGGGAGTTAGGGACACATACTGGGACAAGGTGGGGAATTAGGGATACATACTGGGAGAGGGTGGGGAGTTAGAGACACATACTGGGAGAGGGTGGGGAGTTAGGGACACATACTGGGACAAGGTGGGGAATTAGGGATACCCACCAGGACAAGGTGAGGAATTAGGGATACATACTGGGACAAGGTGGGGAATTAGGGACACTGGGACATTGTCTCTGGACTGGAACAGGAATTTGAACTGCTCCTGGTCTGTGTTTGGGAACCTAAGGCGATCAGTTTGCAAAGGCACGGTATCTGGGTAAAGGTCATTGTGCCTTTGAAGTATTTCCTCACAGTTTTTGTTTGTTGACAAATTCCTGATGAAAGAAAAGGCCTTTACAACATCGTGGGACAAAGAATGTTTTTGTGGTGGGTGCTGGCTGCTCTCCCGGGAATACCACAGCCAGCGGATTGTTGGCAGCCCTCTCCCTGCTCCATATAGTCACTGATCCCAACGGTTCAATCCTTTTCACCACAATCACTTACTTTCACACAGATTAGTCACTGACCTTATCAAGGTCTGAGTCAGCTCAATGTTCGCATTTATCTAGCACCTGCCACAATCTCAGCTCATTCACATTCAGTGAGCTCCATTGTGTAACAGCATGGGACACACGTACACACCCTGACAAGAGATGCCCTTCCATTTTAATGCTTTTTGTGATAATTATCTGACGATTAGATTCCCTACAGTGTGGAAACAGGCCCTTCGGCCCAACAAGTCCATACTGACCCTCCGAAGAGCAACCCGCCCAGACCCATACCCCTACATTTACCCCTACACCTAACACTAG